>NC_090387.1:24236482-24536501 GCF_036365525.1 Heterodontus francisci | reverse complement strand
GGTGACATGTTGATTGAAGATGTAGGTTATGCAAGCAATGTAGCATTCCAAACCTCAACATCTGTAGCAACAGCAGTGTTTTTAACAAATTCATCAAAATGCACAGAAATCTGAATTTATCAACACAGAAACCAGTCAGAGAATTAAAAACACACAAATGTTCAAGCTGTAAAATTAGCTGAAGATAAATTAGATCAGTACTGGAATTCATCTATCTTGGTATGGCAAAAAACATGACGATAATAACTCTACTTGCAAAGCAGCAAAACTAATAACGTACACTCCGCCAAGTCTTCAAGCCTCTGTCAGGTTTAGAAAAAGCAAACATTTCCAAGTCAACTCAGGTGTCCTTGTTATAAGCCATGTGCCATTCTTGCCTCGCTTTATGGACAAGATACACCTATGAGCAAACAAGGTGAACTATTTTCAGATGCATTTCACATCAACTGCTTTAGGAAAATCTATAACATCAAACGACAGGGCAAGATTAAGAATGCAAAAGCTCAAAGAAAACTAATCTGTAGCCCATTTAGATGCCGACACCTTATAGCAGCTCACAGTGAATATGTCAGAAAGCCAAAGTAAATCATGGCCTGTAAAACTGCAGAGGTAGTTCAAAATTCAGATGGATAGGTTTAAATCAGAAAACATACTGAACTGCAGAGGATTTTTTTGACATCTACTAATTAGAATAATCCAAGGCCAAACTTCTACAGTGCCGGAAGCAAGAGAAAGAGGAGAAAAAAAAAAAGAGAAAAAATTAAAACAAATTCATTCTGGAGACACAAAATGGAGGCTCGTAAATGGAATATGGATAAATATTTAGCAACTGGTAAACTCCATTATACTCCATAACCACAGTAGCTGATTCAGGCTTCAGTTTCACAAGCGATAAGCTATTTCACCTCACCACAGAAGAATTTCCAAAAGAAATTCACAAACCAGGCAACATCTTCCTCGACACTTCAGGTTCTTGAAGTCACCTTCATTCCCAAAAAACAACGATTAAAAGACTCAGCCATCTGGATATAAAACAGCTCCACAAAATGGGAGTCTTGCACGTAGACATACAAAATTCTGGTGAGCAAAATAAAACTCCTTCAAAGAGGCACCAGTGGGATTTCAATATCTAGGAATCAATATAAACTCTGGGGATTGAAACATTTACTCAGCCAATGCTCTGGGAACACAAACACATCTTAGAAATCTTTTTGTTGACATTCCTCCCAATCTCACTGTAAAGGATAATCAGTATTCCAGAAACTCACATTACAACTGTACAGGTATCAAAAATTTAGATATGAACGAGATCACCAGATTCCTCTAGAATATCAAGAAAGTGAAAATTAGCATCAAGAAGCTCATGCTACCAAAGAATAAACGAAATAAACTACCACATAGTACAAACCTAGGCAACAGTACTGCCACAGACTAATTCCTTGTCAGACCAGCTAGTCAGTAATGGAGCAAGAAAGCTGGTTACGCTTCATCCCAATACACATCCATTCTATTCTTCTGTTCCGAAACTACTGGCCACAACCTGCGACTTGCACCCTTTGCCTGGGCAGCCTTACAAGTCTAAAAACACACCTTTCACATTCTAGTGGAATTAACCAGTGGCATCTGCTGTGTGCTCAGCTATCCGGAGTGTAACTATTTTCGAAGTTTTGAGACTTGGTCTGACAATGATGTATAAAGGCTTCCATAAAGTCTCATATTTCAGTTTCATATTTCATTTATGAATCTGTGAGGAAGCAAAATGGTAACACCAACGTTCTTCAGAAATGTTGTGTTATAATCTTCACAACCCAATTCTGAGTTTCCCTAGGTTCTTATTCTCTTCCTAAAAATTACAAGAGTTAGAATTCTCCCATTCTGCACTTCACTATGAAATTACATTGTACCTGATGCAGGTATAAGGCAAATAGCATGTTGGCCTTTATTGCAAGGGGTTTGGAGTACAGGAATAAAGTATTACTAAAATTGGACAGGGCTTCGGGGAGATCGCACTTAGAATACTGTGTGCAGTTTTGGTCTTCACATTTAAGAAAGGATATAGTTACACTGGAGGTAGTGCAGCGAAGATTTACTAAATTGGTCCCTGGGATGAGGGGGTTGTCTTATGATGAGAGGCTGAGTAAATTGGGCTGATATTCCCTGCAGTTTAGAAGAATGAGAGGCGATCTAATTGAGACATACAAGATTCTGAAAGGGCTTGATAGGGTAGAAGCTGAGAGATTGTTCCCACTGGTCAGGGGCCAATCATTCAGGACTGAGTTGAGGAAAAATTACTTCACTCAAAGGGTTGCGAATCTTTGGAATTCTCTACCCAAGAGGGTTGTGGATGCTCCATCATTGAATATATTTAAGGCTGGGATAGATAGATTTTTGGTCTCGCAGGGAATCAAGAGATATGGGGAGCGGGCAGGAAAGTGGAACTGAAGCCCAAGATCAGCCTGATCGTATTGAATGTCAGAGCAGTCTCGATGGGCCATATAATCTACTCCTGCTCCTATTACTTGTGTTAGAGAAGTTGCACACATACTACACGGGAGGAGAGAACGTTCCCTCCAAGCTTGGCCTTGGATGTGAGCCATGATATCGAACTGAAGACACGTAATTTCACTGCAGTTCAAACGGCAGTGCAAGACACCAATAAATTCATGTGATTTGATCAGTGGAGAACAACATCCATCACTGACATTCCTAACAGTTATAAACTCAAAAAACTAAAGAAAGAGAGCCCTCTGGGGGGTGTGTTCACTTCAGGAACACATCTCAGGTGAAATGGATGCTGAAAATTGACTCGAGTGACTTACACCATCGTCTCAACCTATAATACAATATTATTTTGTAACCAGCTTCCCTGTAACACATTGCAGATGCTATTATTCCACATGTAGCACTCACTCAAATATGTTCTCCTGTATTGATTACAGCCTAGTTAAAAGCAATTGCTGTGTATTGTTACGACTGAGGCAGAATGAGTGCACTGTCTTTTCATATACCCTATTTTCTTTTATATCCCAGAATAAAATACACCAACCAGGTTTCTTTAATAAACAAAATCATCAGTTTATTATAAAACAAGACGTAACCAGTAACGATGCAAAGCATTAACAGATTGAAATATGGAAGTTCCTTTTTTTAAAAATCCTCCAATTACACACACACTCTGGAAATTCTCTCTGCAGAGGTTACAAAAGAGAGACAAAAAAAAAAATACTTTGGCCAAATTCTTGACAAAAAAAAGTTACGATACAGAAGGAAGTCAGTTGTCCCTTTTTTTGGTCTGGCGTCTGTGTATACGGAGACAGGTCACTGGGATCATTTCAGAAGCAGTCCGTTCTGGAAATGTCGAGAATTATTCTAGTAGGCTTTCTAGGAGAAATGTGGCATCAGGATTTTTTGCCAGCACACACTTGAATCGCAGGATTTTTTTTTCAGCTTCTCAGGAGGTATGCAGCACTGAGGATTTTAGCTCTCTCATATTGGATTTTTGCAGGATTTCTTCAAAGAGGTAGAGAAAGAGGTGAGCTGGGTAGTTACATTTTCCTTGGCAGGAAAAACACCAACTGTCTTCAAACAATTCATACCCCAACTGCACCGAAAATAATATTCAAACCCCAAACAGACAGTCGACCTCCTGACCGCCATAAAACACATGTGTCTTCTCTGTAACCAATTTTCCGGAGACCACCAAGGGTTCCGTTGTTTACTAAGCCCAAAGCACAGGTGGTTTCCAGCACAAATGGTTTTCAAAAAACATCTCAAGTGTCCTTCAGGTGAACTTGGTAAAAAAAAAATCCATGTAATCTGCTCAGTTTTAATGCAAGTCCTCAAAAAAAAAAAGTGGAAGCACTTTCGTAACACTTCCACCCTTGGCAGAATGAAACGCCATTTTTAAATGCGTTTCATTACAAAGTGTAAAAAAGATGAAAATTATTAAAACACATTTACACACTCATTCTCATTCACTCTTAACCTGTAGTTAATACAGTTTGGCTTTGTACCATCTTTGCATTGGATAACTTAAAGTTAGGTTCTAGACAAAGCATCCGCAATTCGATTTCCCGCAATGTGGATCATCTTTAAGTGATAAGGTTGTAATAGTAATCTCCACCGGAATAGTCTGGCATTCGTGAATTTTAATTTTTCCACAAAGGCTGGGGGGTTATGATCAGTATATACCATTGTCTCTCTGTAGTTGTGGCGGACATAGACATCAAAATGCTCAAAAGCCAATAATAAGCCCAGGGTTTCTTTTTCCACAGCTGAATTTTTTTTTGGTGTCTATTTAGCTTTTTGGAAAAGTATCTCACTGGCCTTTCTATGCCTGACTCATCGTCTTGTAACAGAACTGTACCAATCTCCAGGTCACTAGCATCAATTGCCATCTTGAAGGGTGTCAGGCAAATTCCCCACCTGCCATGATTGAGGCACACAGTATTTTGCCACATGATCAAAAACTTAAAATTGCAAGCCCTGACTGGAAGGATATTTGCATAGTACCAGACAATGTTAAAACAATGGGGATCCAGCAGTTGCTTCCCAATACACAGAAGTGGTCAGATCAGTTTTAGTCAGATGACTAACTGGCTGTTGCAGAGAATTTGAATTTCCAACAAAGGATTTTGAAGACAGAATGCCATGTGCTCATGGACTGAGAACATCTCCTCTCCTGTCTGCCTGCGTCCATCTCTTCCCACGGAACTGAATCTTCTGAAAACACACGAAACTCAAAGGTTTCCTATGTGAACAAGGTTTTACGACGACTACTGGGTCCTAATGAAATGTAAGACGATATCTTCAATTGAGGACTACAGCAACCTCGAGAAACAGTAACAAGATATTGCCTCAAACTGTTCTACTTATCTTTTCCTCTGCTCTTTTATATCCCTATCTGCATATTTATATCGCGTGGGCACGTGGTATATCAGTGGGCACGTGGTATATCAGTGGGCACGTGGTATATCAGTGGGCACGTGGTATATCAGTGGGCACGTGGTATATCAGTGGGCACGTGGTATATCAGTGGGCACGTGGTATATCAGTGGGCACGTGGTATATCAGTGGGCACGTGGTATATCAGTGGGCACGTGGTATATCAGTGGGCACGTGGTATATCAGTGGGCACGTGGTATATCAGTGGGCACGTGGTATATCAGTGGGCACGTGGTATATCAGTGGGCACGTGGTATATCAGTGGGCATGTGGTATATCAGTGGGCATGTGGTATATTAGAGTTTAAGTTTAAGGTTTAATAAATTTCATTTTTCTTCTTTAAACCACAGAAAGCCTGTTTGTGCTCATTTCTTTGCCTTACAAATGGAAAGTTGTGAACAAGGATTCACAAAGGGGGAGCTCAAAACAGTGTGTTTAAAATTAAACCCTGTTACAACAAAACCAGGTGAAGATAGTGACAGACCTCTAGAAACCTTTCGCACCTGGACGTAACAAAGGGCTCAGTGAAATTTGGAGCAGCCAACACTGGTTCAAGAACCAAAATGGCACTCGGCTTCTCAAAAGATACTTCACACTCCCCTGACCACAACACCTTTTCTTTTTTTGTAAGAAATCTGTCAGTGGAGCAGCTATTGTACTAAAATTTGTTACAAACTTACGGTAGAAACCACACATCCCCAAAAAGTCATGATTTCTTGTTTAGTGCTAGGGGTAGGGAACTCCACCAATACTTGTACTTTTGCTGTTCCTGGCAACACTTGCCCTACTATATGCCCAAGGTAGGTTACTCCTGCTTTTGCAAATTCACTTTTGGCAAGTTTTATCACTAAATAAGCCGATTGTAATTTTCTAAACAAAGCTTCTAGTTGTTCCAAGTGGTCCTTCCGAGTGTCACCATATACCAGCACATCAAAATAAACAACACAGTTAGGAATACTGGTTACCACTTGGTTCATTAGTCTGAGAAGTGGCTGGGGCATTTTTTTTTAGCCCGAATGGCATCAGTCGGCATTGGAAAAGACCATCTGGTGTGACAAAAGCCGATATTTCTTTAGCTCAGGGGGTTAAAGGAACCTGCCAGTATCCCTTTAACAAATCTATTTTTTTAAGGAACGCGGCACAGCCCACTCTGTCAATACAGTCTTCCATGCGAGGTATTGAGTAGGAGTCTGCCTTTGTGACTGTATTAACCTTTCTGTAGTCTATGCAGAATCTAGCTGAATACCACTGGGGAACTCCATCTGCTTCGACTGGACTCAATTAGATGGTTTTCCAAAACATATTGGATCTCTGCTTTTACCTGGGCCTGTTTCTCTGGACTTAGCAATAAGGATGCTATTTTATAGGAAAGGATTCCCCTGCATCCAAAGCATGTGTGGTTAAGGTTGTACATCCTGGCTTGTCTCTGCATACTCCTTTAAATGCTGTGAGCAGCCTGGTTAGGTTATTTTCTTGTTCTGCATCTAAATATGAAAGCAGTGTCCAATCTTTCTAACAATTCAGTATGAGCTAACCGGATAGTAGGAGGTTCAATTTCAGAAATGTCTAGGCCTCCTTCTGCCTCATCCTCACTATCGCTTTCATTCTACTACCTGACATACCCATGCTTACTTATCCTCGTCCCGGCAGCAACACTGTTTCAACTTATTGACATGACGATTCTTTTTCTGGTGATCTGGGATGTCAATCAAATAACTTACTTTACCAATTCTTTTGACCACTTTATATGGACCACTGAACTGTGCTTTTAGGGGTTCACCCTGTAAAAGGCAGTAATACGAACACCTCATCCCCTGGTTGAAATGTGCTGGTCTTAGCACACTTGTCTGCCCATTTCTTCATGGTTGCTTGGGAAGCTTTCAGGTGTTCCTGAGCCACTCTGCAGGCTCTCGTGAGCTGCTCCCGGAACACGGGTACATAATCTAACATAGAAGATTTGTCTCTCTGTCCTAAAAACCTTTCTTTAATTAGTTTTAGAAGACCTCTTATCTCATGTCCATAAACTAATTCAAAAGGACTAAAACTGGTAGACTCAGTAAGTGAATCCCGAGTGGCAAACAAAAGAAATTCCAGCCCTTTATCCCAATCATTGGGATATTCATGACAGTATGCCATGATCATTTTGAGGGTCTGATGGTACCGTACTAAAGCTCCTGTCCACCACCCACAGACACAAGATGACTTTAACTGTGTTATACCAAATTATTCATAACTACCTGGAAAATTTGGACATAAAATTGGAACCTTGAGCCGACTGAACCTCAATTGATAATCCATATCTAGTGAAGAACTGCATTAACATCTTTACCGCTACTGCAGAAATTATTCAAGGGAATGGCCTCTGGGAACCGAGTAGCCATATCCATGATAATGAGTATATATTGGTTTCCCACTTCTGTTTTCGGTAAAGGTCCTACATGTCTACCAACATCCGACTAAATGGTTCCAAAAAACTGGTATGGGAATTAGAGGTACTGGTGTAATGGCAGGTTGTAGTTTTCCGACAACCTGGCACGTTTCACAAAACTGCACCATGTCCTTGGAAAGACCTGGCCAGTAATATTGCCGACCTATACGTGATTGGGTCTTCTGGATCTCCACATGTCCCATAATAGGAATTTCATGGGCTATCCTTAATATTTCCCGATGATACTTGGGCGGTACCACTATTTGGAGAACAACTTTCCATTCTTCGTCTGCAGGTCTGTGAGGAGGTCTCCAGTTCCTCATCAGAATCCCATTTTTAATATAGTAGCCTCCCAGAACTCCCTTTGCTTCAGCTAGAGCCGACTGCGCCACTTTATTTAAGTCTGGATCGGCTTGCTGAGCCTTGATCAGAGAAGACTTATTGAACATTTCCTTCAGATTATCCAAATCCCCAAAGAAAGTTTCAGATATTTGGCTGTCTGTGGTGCCAATTAGACTTGCAACAATGGAACCTGTTTCACCATTGCTTGGGTTACCACACATGAAGGAAAAATTCCTGGAACCTTTTCATGCAACAGCTCTGTCTCTTCGATTTCACTTGGTCTTTCCAATCTTCAGCCAGAAGTGCCGAGTTGATGATCCATCTGGGCCTCCGCCTGAAGTCCCCAGCATCACAGATGCCAGACTTCAGCCAATTAAATTCACGTGCCATCAAAAAACAACTGAAGGCACTGAATATTGCAAAAGGTTATGGGCCCTGACAATATTCCAGCAATAGTACTGAAGACCTGTGCTCCAGAACTTGCCACGCCCCTAGCCAAGGTGTTCCAGTACAGCTACAACACTAGTATCTACCTGGCAATGTGAAATATTGCCCAGATATGTCCTGTTCACAAAAAGCAGGACAAGTCCAACCTAGCCAATTACTGCCCCATCAGCCTACTCTCAATCATCAGGAAAGTGGTGGAAGGTGTCATCAGCAGTGCCATCAAGTGGCACTTGCTTAGCAATAACCTGCTCAGTAATGCTCAGTTTGGGTTCCACCAGAGCCACTCAGCATCTGACCTCATTACAGCCTTGGTTCAAACATGGACAAAAAAGAGGTGAACTGAAGTGGTGAGGTGAGAGTGATTGCCCTTGACATCAAGGCAGCATTTGACCGAGTATGGCATCGAGAACCCCTCGCAAAACTGAAGTCAATGGGAATCAAGGGGAAAACTCTCCGCTGGTTGGAGTCATATCTAGCACAAAGGAAGATGGCTATGGTTGTTAGAGGTCAATCATCTGAGCTCCAGCACATCACTGCAGGAGTTCCTCAGGGTAGTGTCCTAGGCCCAAACATCTTCAGCTGCTTCATCAATGACTTTCCTTCAATCATAAGGTCAGCAGTGGGGATGTCTGCTGATGATTGCACAATGTTCAGCATCATTCGCGACTCTTCAGATACTGCAGCAGCCAGTGTAGAAATGCAGCAAGACCTGGACAATATCCAGGCTTGGGCTGATAAGTGGCAAGTGACATTTGCGCCACACAAGTGCCAGACAATGACCATCTCCCCTTGACATTCAATGGCATTACCAT
Organism: Heterodontus francisci; assembly: GCF_036365525.1. Lineage (NCBI taxonomy): Eukaryota > Metazoa > Chordata > Chondrichthyes > Heterodontiformes > Heterodontidae > Heterodontus > Heterodontus francisci. The sequence goes on along the minus strand of NC_090387.1, from coordinate 24,527,528 downwards.
CGCTGAATCCCCCATCAACATCCTAGGGGCTACCATTGACCAGAAACTGAACTGCAGTAGCCATATAAATACCATGGCTACACGAGCAGATCACAGGCTAGGAGTCCTACAGCGAGTAACTCACCTCTTGACTCCCCAAAGCCTGTCCACCATCTACAAGGCACAAGTCAGGAGTATGACTGAGTACTCTCTATTTGCCTGCAAGGGTGCAGCTCCAACAGCACTCAAGAAGCTCGACACCATCCTGAACAAAGCAGCCCACTTGATTGGCACACCGTGCACAAACATTCACTCCCTCCACCACCGATGCACAGAAGCAGCAGTGTGTACTATCTACAAGATGCACAGCAGCAACGCACCAAGTCTCCTTAGACAGCACCTTCCAAACTCGCGACCTCTACCAACTAGAAGGACAAGGGAAGCAAATACATGGGAATACCACCACCTGCAAGTTCCCCTCCAAGTCACACACCATCCTGATCTGGAACTAGATCACTGTTCATTCACTGTCGCTGGGTCAAAATGCTGGAACTCCCTTCCTAACAGCACTGTGGGTCTACCTACCTCCCATGGACTGCAGCTCACCACCTTCTCAAGGGCAATTAGGGATGGGTGATAAATGCTGGCCTGGCCAGTGACGCCCAATTCCGTAAATGAATATAAAAAAAGACTGGAGAAGCTACTACCTTCGTTCTGCCGAAATCATTCTCCAGGAGGTGGTCAACTCCATCTACAAGCAAACTACGAAAAACTCCTACAATTACCGTTCCCGACATTAGGCCACACTCTAGGTCCACCCGATACAAAGGTACGGGTATATACACCCCGCTGATACCAGTCACTAAAACCTTGGAATTCAATGCACTCTCTGATGGAAAGTTTCTGCCTTTCCCCATCGAAAGAGTTTGGGTGGCTCCTGTATCCTTAAGTATAACTATTGGTTTACATGCCTCACTCGAAGGATAAGGAGTCACTTTTCCTTTTGACAAGAATTCCCTACAACTCTTAGGTACCTTGTTCATGTCCCCTGCACTCTCAGTGGCTTTGATCACCCCTTTGTTTTAGTTCCATCTTTTTTAATTTGAATTCCCTTCCTTCTCTTTCACTTTCTCTTTGAAATTCTAGTTCAAGTTTTTTCACTGTCAATTCTCTTCCCTGTTTAAGCTTAAATTTCTCCAGTTGCAACTGAATCCTAGCTAATTCAACTGCACTACCATCTGGTTCGCCTTTTTCTTTTCCCAATTTCAAATGATGTGCTATTAACTTCAATTATATCTGCTTTCATAACTCTAACACCAACTTTCCTGCCTTTAGTCTAACCTTGGTTGAGTTTCTCAAATCACTCTGGGATATATCCTCTTTCCCCAGAAAGGTCGTAACAACTGACAAAGATATTCCAGTATCGTACTTTAATACGCACGAAATCTGTTTTTTTAAACTTTCCTCTTTTCAATTAGTATTACCCCACTTACAATTGCACGTCGCTGCCTTTGGGTATCCCCGACGATTCGCCCCCAATTATGCTACGACTGAGGCGGGAGGAGTGCACTGTCTTTTCTAGTTCCACTTCTCCACAGGTCGCAGCATATATTTAACAGTTTACCCGGTTACCGATAGAGTCAATCATATACCCTATTTTTTTTATATCCCAGAATACACCAACCAGGTTTCTTTAATAAACAACAAAATTACCAGATTATAAAACAAGGTGTAACCAGTAACAAAGCAAAGCACTAACACACAGATTAAAATACGAAAGGTCCCTTTTTTAAACCCCCTAATTATACTCTCATACACAGAGGAAAAAAAAATACAGAAATTCTCTCTGTCGAGTTCTGTTATAAAAAAAGACAAAAAGGGAATACTTTGGCCAAATACTTGCTAATTCTTGATGAAAAAAAGATATGCAAGGAAGTCAGTTATCCCTTATTTTGGTCTAGCATCCGGGGTCGTTTCAAAAGCAGTCCATTCTGGAGATGCCAAGAATTATTCCAAAAGGCTTTCCAGGAGAAATATGGCATCAGGGTTTTCTGCCAGCACATACTTGAACCGCAGGATTTTTTCCAGATTCTCAGAAGCTATGCAGCACCAGGGATTTTAGCTCTCCCACAATGGATCTTTGCAGGATATCTTCAAAGAAATTGAGAAGGTGGTGAGCTGGGTAGTTTCGTCTTTCCTGGAAATACCAACTGTTTTCAAACAGTTCACACCCCAACTGCACTGTAAACAATATCCAAACCCCAAACAGAGAGTCCACCTCCTGACCTCCATAAAACTTGCTATGTGCTTCTCTGTAACCATTTTTCCCCCAGGTCACTAAGGGTTCTGTTGTTTACTGAGCCCAAAGCACAGGTGATTTTCAAACAACATCTCAGGTGCCCTTTTGGTGAACTTGGTAAAAAAAAAATATATGGAATCTTCTGAGTTTTAACACAAGTCCTCAAAAAAAAATTAAAAATGGAACAGCTTTCCTAACAATATCCAAAACAATTTCATCTTCACACTAACTCAAAAGGGGTAATGGTTTACATACCGAGTCCAGCCGGGCATTTCAGATGATCTTGAGGAAGTAATCTCATGAAACTTTGGCTTCAAAAGAGTATTTCTATATTTACAGCAGAATGTTGGGTTCCAATGCAATGTACAATATTACTGACAAATCCTTTCATGCGAAATTCCTTTGTTTACGATTTAAAAAAAGGCATTAACCCATTTACACTAAAGAATAAACTTGCATTCATAAAAGTATCTTTCACAACCCAAAGCACTTCACAGTCAGTGAATTACTTTTGAAGTGCAGCCACTGTTGGTATGTAGGCAAACATAACAGCCAATTTATGCACTGGTCCCACAAACAGCAATGAAATGAATGACCAATCAATCTGTTTTGACATTGTTTGCCAAGGGAAAAGTGTTGGTCAGGAAAGCTTCCTTGCTCGCCTTCACATTGTAAAAGATCCCATTGCACAGCTACCTGAAACAGTGCTGCTGGCTCCCTGTGTTCCACTGGCATGATACATTGAAAGGGAAGGTTGGAGGTCTGGAGAGATGGCAGTATCAGGCAGGTGGATCCTATTCATTACCATTCCCATAAGCTCTCTATTTCCAGCCCCAGTTATCAATGGAATTGTTGGTCTAAGGGCAACTATCGGGTTCTCAAAGCCCCAAGACATGGTCTGGAAACTGTAATTCCTGCTGCATTTCATTCTATCCCCAATTGCTTCCAGAACTGCAACTGCAGTCTATACTTCAGATAGGGACCTGCTGCAGATTCCAATGAATTTGTCACTCGCATTGTAAAGACGACAAAGTTCCACAATGTTACCACAAAGCATAGTGGCGTGGACTCAACCTTCGCACCCAGTGCCGCAAATCCTCAGAGACGGACCTCAGAGCCTGCGCATAGATATGATGTTCCTCAAACATCCTTCTTCTCAGGAAGGTACCCATGAATTCTGTGTCCCACCACTCCAAATAACTTATCAACTTTTAGGTGGCCCTTTGCTAGTTTCTAAAATACTCTCAATCCTCATATTTAATACCATTCTTTTCAAGATTATAAGCCTCTCCTTTTAATCCAATACAAACCTCAACTTCCTTAGCAAGTCACAGATGGATCTTTCTTGCTGAGTTTTTGTTTTTCAATAGAATATATTTTTGAACATTTTGAACTGTTGCTTTAACTGTTTCCAACAATTTACTGCCATTTTTTTTACTCTATTTATCCAATCAACCAGAGCCAGCTCTCCCCTCATACCTATGTAATTGGCTTTAAGTTTAAGATTCTTGTTTGTGATTGGAGTACGTCATTTTCAAACTTAATATGGAATTCAACTGTATTTGATCACTATTTCTCAATAAATCTTTTACTACGTGATTACTAATTTACCCTGCCTCCTTACACAATACAAGATCTAAAATAGCCTTATCCACAGTTAGTTTCACAACATATTACTCCAGGAAACTGTCACAAAAAATTCTACAAAGTCATCTCCCAGACTATCTTTGCCAATCGGTCCAGTCTATTAAAGGCACTCACAATTATTACACTGCATTTGTTACAAGCCATCCAGAACATCGCAGCCTGCTTGATTGGCACACCGCGCACAAACATTCACTCCCTCCACCACCAACGCACAGTGGCAGCAGTGTGTATCATCTACAAGATGCACTGCAACAACGCACCAAGGCTCCTTAGACAGCACCTTCCAAACACACGACCTCTACCACCTCGAAGGACAAGAGCAGCAGATGCATGGGATCACCACCACCTGCAAGCTCCCCTCCAAGTCACACACCATCCTGACTTGGAACTATATTGCCATTCCTTCACTGTCGCTGGGTCAAAATCCTGGAACTCCCTTCCTAACAGCATTGTGGGTGTACCTATCTCACATGCACTGCAGCGGTTCAAGAAGGCAGCTCACCACGACCTTCTCAAGGGCAATTAAGGATGGGCAATAAATGCTGGCCCGGCCAGCAACGCCCACGTCCCATGAATGAATAAAAAAAAGCACCAAGAATTTCTTTAATGCTCTATACAATAGGATAACTACTGTTAGGGGACCTATAAACTACGCTCCAGCACTTTGACTCTTGCTATTCCTAATTTCCACCCATATTGATTCTTCTTCCTGCTTTTCTGAGCCAAGATCCTCTCTCACAAATGTCCTTATTTCATCCTTTATTACAATGGCTACCCCTCCTCCTCCGCTCTGCCTGTCTTTTCAAAATGTTGTGCGCACTGGATAATTTATTTCCCAAACTTGGTCATTTTGTAACCATGTCTTTGTAATGGTGATTAGAGCTAAACTATTTACCTCTATTTGTGTCTCTAGTTCATCTATCTTATTGCAGATGCTTTGCACATTCAGATAAAGAGTCTTTATTTGTTTTTTACTACTATCCCCTGCAATGGACCTTATTTGCTGATGCACTATTACTATTCGACTCTGTCCTTCTCATCTCACTCTGCTTGTCTTTACCAACATCGCTACACTGTTCTATTGCCTTGACTTTTCTCTTTAGATTTCCAATTCGCCTTTCACTCGAACCCTCCTCTCCTCTCCATTAAATGTAATTTTAAGAACAATTTGCTGCTTGTAGGAATGAGACTCCACAGTCTCTGCTGTTCCTTTACTGGACCAGAGAGGTTGAGTGGCATTGCACAAATATAAATCTTGTCATTAAAAAAGAAACATAATAACAAGAATAGGCCATTCAGCCTCTCAAGCCCGTTCCGCCATTCAATCAGAATGTAGCTGATCTGTATCCTGACTGCAGCCACATCCCTTAATACCCTTCGCTGGCAAAAATCTATTGATCACAAATTTAAAATTAATTGACCTAGCATTTACTTACTTTTCTAGGAGTGTTCCATACTTCTACCACCCTTGCCTAAAGACGGGTTTCTTAACATTTCTGTTAAATGGTCTGGCTCTGACTTGAAGATTATGTCCCCTTGTCCTAGACTCCCCCACCAGCAGATAAAGTTTCTATATTTCCAACACATCTATTTCTTTCAAATTCCTCTAAACTCAATCAAATCACCCCTTAACCTTTTATATTCCACAGAATTCTAGCCTATGTAATCTCTCCTCACAATATAGCCCTTGGAGTCCATTTTGGTAAATGTGCACTGCACTCCTTCCATGGCTAATATATTCTAAGGTGTGATGTCCTGAAATGTACACTGTACTTCAGATGTGGTCTAACCAAAGTATAGTATAGCTGTAGTAAAACATCCTTCTTTTTATTCTTCTAGAGCTCTTAGCTATAAGGGCTAACAATCCATTAGCCTTTTTGATTTTTTTGTACCTACTACAGTTGAATGAATGTGTAGTGGGTCCCCCAAATCTCTTTGGACTGCCCTGTTCCTAGCTTTTCACAAGTTAAAAACTACTCAGATCTATCCTTCTTCGGTCCAAAATGGACAATTGCACAATTACCTGCGTTGAAATCCATCTGCCACAGTTTTACCCACTCACAATCACACAAATCTTCTTGTAATTTCAAGTTCCCATCTACATTACTCATTAGACCACCAATCTTTGTGTCATCAGCAAACTTGGATCTCTTGCATTATTTCAGTCATTCATTGAGACACACCATTGGTCACTTTGTTCCAATTCCAGTACATACCCATTATCCCTACTCTGTTTCTACCACCTAACTAATCTCCTGACCAGGTCAATAATTTGCCTTCAATTTCATATGCTTCAATTTGAGCTAACAGTTTCTAATGTGGAACTTTATCAAATCTCTTCTGGAAGTCCAAATAAACCACTCCCATTGACATTTCCCTGTCTACTACTTTAGATACTCAAAAAAGTCAATTCAGATATTGCATACCCTTTACACATTCATGCTGGCTCTCTCTCTAATCAGCTCAAATTTCTCTTAAGTATTTCAGTTCTTAATTATAGATTGTAATAACTTCCCTACACCAGATGTTAGGTCTATAATTTCCTGGCTCCTCTCTTACCTTCCTTAAATAATGGAAAATTGCAAATGTATCTCCAATCTAGAAAGACAATTGCTGAATCGAGCACACTTCGGAAAAGCATCTGCCATTTCCTCACCTACTTCCTTTAAAATCCGGGGGTGGAACCTTCAGTCCTGGGGATTTGTCAGTCTTTAATGCCATTATCTTCTCTAATACTGTTCCCTTGCTTATGGTAAACTTTAGTGAGCTCCAGTCCTTGATTCATTATCATTACCCTGGAAAGTCATGTATGTTATCCACTTCCCGTACTATGAAGACTGACACAAAGGAATTGTTGCACAAATCTGCCATTTCCTTATTTTCATTTGCAATATTACCCACATCTGTTTTTAAAGAGCCCACATTACTCCTGACAACTATTTTTCTTTAAATATAATTGTAAATACTGTGTTAATCTTGATATCACATAAACGTTTCTTTTCACATCCACTTCTTGCAGCTATTATCTTTTTGTCTTCCTCTGCCATTCTATGTATCTATCTCAGGCCGCTGGATATACACTATTCTTTGCACTTCTGTATGTTCTTTCCTTTAGTTTTACATTATCTCTCATCTCTTTTGTTGACCATGGTTATGTTATTCAGTAAATAGAGCTCTTGACCCAAATGATATATACTGTTCCTGTAGCAAGGGAAAATCTTTTCTGAACACCTCCAACTGTTAGCTCCATCCAATTACAAATTTGACCAGTTTGCATTTGTCAGTCTCTATCTCACCCTGTTTAAACTTAGCTTTGACAAAATCTAGAGTCTTAGCAATTGTGTTAAGTTTCTCCTCTTCACGTCCAACATTGAATTCCATATTATAATCACTAACATAAATGTTCCTGTACTGTTAAGATTACAAACTAAACCTGGCTCATTACTAACTCTAGTATGGTTCTAGAACACATTGCTTTAGAGAAAAAAAGTCCTTAAAGTCATGAAATACCAGCCCTAACTTTGTGCAGCCGGTGCAAATGCAACAATTTCTTGAAACTCATGGGGAAGGTTGATAGAAAACTTCGCGAAAGCCCCACAGCCAACAGCAAAGTGGCACAAATCTTCCAGCAATTTGCACCTCACAACAAATCTCTTCCTCACCTCAAATTGCTGTTTGTTTTTACACAGACAATGGGGGTGCACATTGACAGCAAATTATGGCCCATTACTAGCTTTGGTAACTGGTCCTTTCTATACCCCTGCTCCTTGCAGATCAGTGCCTGGTTTCTGCAGTGATTGGGGTGCATGCCCCTCAGGTCTCTTACCCTCATCTGCGGACTATCTGCTGATTTGGATGCCAGCATTTGCAGGATATCTGCCCGCAGATCAACAATAAACTTGACGCCGTCCTCCAGGCGGCAGATGTGGTTGAAGAAGAACTTGTAGCGAGGAATCAGCGAGTAGCGCAGCCTGTCCTCGACGTGTAACAAAGCGGCCAGGTCCCGGCTCTGGGCCTCTGTCACCCGGCCGCACAGCTCGGCCACTAGGCCGTGGTCCACGCCGTACTCGGCGGCCAGCTTGGCGAGAAAGGCCGGCCTGTGCGCGGCTTCCAGGCCCCGGTAAAACTGCACGAACTCCCGGGCCCGCCCCTCCAGCTGCGCCAGCGACAGAGGCTTCTGCCCGGTCTCGTAGGGCGGCACGGCCGCCACACTGCGGCGGAGAATCTCGTCCATGTCGGGGCCGCGGGAGGAGCTGTCGGTGTGGGGGCGTCTGCTGCTCGGGGTCAGGCGGCAGCTCAGCAAAGCGACCGCCTTCCAGCGCTGCGCCCACAACAGCGGCAAGCGAACCATCTTGAAGCCGAATCACTGGACTGGGTCCGTTATCTGGGCAACAGCGAGCTGGAGAGGGCGGGCGGTGTAGGGGTGTGTTGGGAATGGGAGGGGTGATGGGGGAATGGGGAGAATTTGGGGGATGGGAGGTTTTGGGGAATGGGAGGGGTGATGGGGATTGGGGAGGTTTTGGGGAATGGGAGGGGTGATGGGGATTGGGGAGATTTTGGGGAATGTAAGGGGTGATGGGGATTGGGGAGGTGTTGGGGAATGTGAGGGGTGATGGGGATTGGTTAGGTTTTGGGGAATGGGAGGAGTGATGTGGATTGGGGAGATTTTGGGGAATGGGAGTGGTGATGGGGATTGGGGAGGTTTTGGGGAATGGAAGTTATGGGGATTGGGGAGGTGTTGGAGAATGGGAGGGATTGGGGAGGGGTGATGGGGATTGGGGAGATTTTGGGGAATGTAAGGGGTGATGGGGATTGGGGAGGTGTTGGGGAATGTGAGGGGTGATGGGGATTGGTTAGGTTTTGGGGAATGGGAGGAGTGATGTGGATTGGGGAGATTTTGGGGAATGGGAGTGGTGATGGGGATTGGGGAGGTTTTGGGGGATGGGAGTAGTGTTGGGGAATGAGAGGGGTGATGGGGGAATGGGGAGAATTTGGGGAATGTGAGGGGCGATGGGGATTGGGGAGGTTTTGGGGGATGGGAGGAGTGTTGGGGAATGAGAGGGGTGATGGGGATTGGGGAGGTTTTGGGGGATGGGAGGGTGATGGGGGAATGGGGAGGTTTTGGGGAATGGGATGAGTGATGGGGATTGAGGAGATTTTGGGAGATGGGAGGAGTGCTGGAGATTGAGGAGGTGCTAGGGAATCGGAGGAGTGATGGGGATTGGGGAGGTGTTGGATGATGGGGATTGAGGAGGTGTTGGGGAATGGGAGGGGTAATGGGGAATGGGAGGAGTGTTGGGGAATGAGAGGGGTGATGGGGATTGGGGAGGTTTTGGGGGATGGGAGGGTGATGGGGGAATGGGGAGGTTTTGGGGAATGGGATGAGTGATGGGGATTGAGGAGATTTTGGGAGATGGGAGGAGTGCTGGAGATTGAGGAGGTGCTAGGGAATCGGAGGAGTGATGGGGATTGGGGAGGTGTTGGATGATGGGGATTGAGGAGGTGTTGGGGAATGGGAGGGGTAATGGGGAATGGGAGGAGTGTTGGGGAATGGGAGGGGTGATGGGGATTGGGAGGAGTGTTGGGGAATCGGAGGGGTGATGTGGATTGGGGAAGGGTGATGCGGGATTGAGGAGGTTTTGGGGGATGGGAGGAGTGATGGGGATTGGGAGGTGTTGGGGGACGGGAGGGATGATGGGAATTGGGAGGTGTTGGGGGATGGGAGGGGTGGAGGTGTTGGGGGATGGGAGGGGTGGGGGTGTTGGGGGATGGGGAGATGTTGGGGGCTGATGGGGCATTGGGGGTTGGAGGGATGGGGAGATGGGTGGGGTGGAGGGTGTTGAAGGCTGGTGGGATGTAGGGGATGGAAATGGCAGAGTGTTGGGGGCATTATGGGGATGGGTGGGGTTGTTGGGGTGGTATCCACCCCTCAGCCCTCCCCTTACCAAAGGTGACAACTCATATTCAGAACCAAACTGCCTCTTAACGACAGAAGAAACAGGCTTTTAATTTTGTCTTTGTACATTTGGAACATAAGAAATAGGAGCAGGGTAGGCAGTGCAGCCTCTCAAGCCTGCTCCGCCGTTCAGTAAGATCATGGTTGATCAGACCATGGTTTCTACTCTCCCACCTGCCCCATAGCCCTTGACTCCCTTGTAGATCAAAAATCTGTCTAGCTTAGTGTTGAATATATTCAATGACCCAGCCTCCACTGCTCTCTGAGGTAGAGAATTCCACAGATTAGCAACCCTCTGACAGAAGAAATTCCTCCTCATTTCCATCTTAAATGGGAGGCCCCTTAGTGTGAAACTGTGCCCCCTAGTTCTAGATTCCCCCATGAGGGGAAACATCTGTTTTACATTTTATTGTTGTCCCTGCCGACTCAGAAACTGCACAGTCCAACAGAGGCCATGGTCCTAAAAATGTACAGAGAAAAAAGTCAGGATTCCTGGAACTCCATGTTTGAATCTCTCCAATAATGTTTCACCCTTGCCACAGAACCAAAACGGCTCTTATCAAAGTCACTAATGGTATCCTATATGACTGTGACAAAGGCAGACTATCCCTCCTCATCCTTCTCAACCAGCCTTTGACACCTTTAATCACAGCATTCTCTTCCAACACTTCTCCCCGTTGTCCTGCTGGGTGGAACTGCACTCAGCTGTCTCTGTTCTTATCTGTCTAATTGTAGCAAGAGAATTGCCGTCAATAGCTTCTCTTACCATTCCCACACAGTTACCTCTGGTGTCCCCCAAGGATATATCATTGGCCCCCGCCTATTTCTCATCTACATGTTGCCCCATGGCGTCATCATCCGTAAATACGTAAATTTCCTCATGTACCCTGATGAAATCCAGCTTTATCTCACCACCACCTCTCTTGTCCTATTTACTGTCTCTAAATTGTCAGACTTCTTGTCCGATATCCAGAAGCCATTGTCTTTGGTCACTGCTGCAAACTTCGCTCCTTCCGCTCAGATTCCATCCCTCTCCCTGACAACTGTCTGAGTCTGAACCAGACTGTTTGCAACCTTGGTGTCCTATTTGACCCCCGAAATGAGCTTTCGAACATATATTCGCGTCATCACTAAGACCACCTATTTCCACCTCCATAATCTCGCCTGTCTCCCCCTGCCTCAGCTCTTCTGCTGAAAACCTTGTCCTAGCCTTTGTTATCTCCAGACTTGACGGTTCTAACACACTCCTGGCAGGTTTCTGACATTCTACCCTCTGTAAACTTGAGGTCATCCAAAGCTCAGCTGCTCTTGTCCAAACTTGCACCAAATGCCATTCACCCATCACTTCTGTGCTCACTGACCAAGGCTGGATTCCCATTAAACAACAGGGCAATTTTAAAATTCTTGTCCTTGTTTTCAAATCCCACCAAGGCCTCGCCCTTCCCTATCTCTGGAATCTCCTCCAGCCTCACAATCTTCCAAGATATCTGCACTCCCCTAATTCCAGCCTCTTGAGTATCCCCAATTTTAATTGCTCCACCATTCGTGACTGTGGCTTCAGCTGCCTAGGCCCTAAACTCTGGAATTCCCTCCCTGAATCTCTCCGCCTCTCTACCTCGCTGTCCTCCTTTAAAACACTCCTAAAACCTACCTCTTTGATCAAGCTTTTGGCCATCTGCCCTAATATCTCCTTATATGGCACAGTACCATATTTTGTACAATAATGCCTCTGAGAAGAGCCTTGTGAAATTTTATTACTTTAAAGGTGCTATACAAATACAGGTTCTTATTATTGTTATTGATGTCAACTGTGGCTCAGTGGTAGCCCTTACTCAAGTTCAAGCTCCACTCCAGAGACTTGAGTATAAAATCTAGGCTGACACACCAGTGCAGTACTGAGGGTATGCAGTACTGTTGGAGGTGCCATCTTTCAGATGAAATGCTAAACCTGTTTTACCTTACAGGTAGATGTAAAAGACCCCATGGCACTACTTTGAAGAAGTGTCCTGGCTAATATTTACTTCCTCAACCAAAATCACCAAAACAGATGATCTGCTCATTATCACATTGCTATTTGTGGGCCCTTGCTGTATGCAAATTGGCTTCTGCATTTGTACTTTACAATAGTGAATACATTTCAAAAGTACTTAATTGTGTTATGACCAGGTGAGAAGGATCTAGAGGTTCCCTCTCAGCCTTTGCCTGGTTTAACTATAACAGGGTTTAATTTTTAAAAGAACACCATGTTTTAGCTCCCCCTTAGTGAATCCTTGTTCACCGCTTTCCAATTGTGAGGCACAGAAGTCAATTCAGACAGGTTTTGTTAGATTTTCCACAAGAAAGGTAGAAGTTTATTGCTCTTAAACTCTAATCCGGTTAACAACTACAAATATGTGTTGCGACCATGAGTTCGCTGTGAAGTCTTTGGTTGCCGGTCAGACTTGCAATTTGTTGGAACCCAGTGCACACTTCAACTTGTTTTGAGGTCGGAGTCTTTTCTCTCTTGAGGTTTACGTGTCTTCCGTGGGTCCGTTGGCTTAGGAGAAAATGAGAGAGAAAGAGAGAGAGTCTTCCTTGCTCCAGCTTCAGTTTCAACTGCCTCTTTCTCTGTGCCCTAATCCAAAAAAAATACCAGGTTTCCCAGCAAGTTAGTCATGTGATTAGCTGGTTTGACCACTTCTGTTTGTGGATTCTGCCATCTTAGCAGTCATCCTGGAATGTGAGTGTCCTCACCTTCAATGTCTGGTGATCACAGCCCATTTTGGGTTAAGTGGACCCAGGAATAGTCCTTTATCTCTCCAAGAACTGTCTGTTAATGTGCAAATGTTTTTCCAGCCAAGTGTCTGGTGATTTTCTTTTAACAAATCCTTTCTTTACTCCAGCAACAGTTTAAAATCAATGTTCATATGACAAAATTAATATGCCGCATTCTTGGCAGGTGGGTGTCTGCATGACAGTTGGCTGTAAGGTGCTTTAGGACATCCTGATGTCGTAAAAGGTGCTATATAAATGCAAGTCTTTTCTCTTTAAATCTTACCTTAAACTGAAACTTTTCTGCTCTAAGGAGAACATCTTTGTTTTCTCAACTGGACAATGTTAATATGGAATACCACTTTAAGCAGAGTAAGGGGACTGTTTCAAAGTAGTCTAATATAATTTTTGGACTGATAACAGCGCATTCATTCTTCTTTATGCAGAGATCAACACCTGGAATGCTCTTCCCATCAGAGTGGTAGAGGCAAAAGCCCAAAATTAAGTTAGTAAAAGCCAGTTAGATCCAGCAATGGGAGACAGTGTACAGTCATTCTAGATAGATTAGGGATGTCCAACCTTTTCATGTGGGGGAAGGGCACATTACAATTTTTGAGCTATATAGGGAGCCAGTGAGAAAATTTCAGAAAGATAAAGGCATTAAAAAATTATCTTACTATCAAAACAACAATAAATGTGCATTTTTGTAAAGAAGCTTTAAATGAGAAGACTAATTTATTGGCTTACTCTCTCGTCACTATGTTGAACACTTATTTAGTGACAAACCTGGCATTATTTTTGCTCACATAAGAAATTAATCTCTGCCTGCACAGTTGATGTAGTAATGCGGAGTATTCCAGATAGATGTCTATCTGTCAGGAGTGACCTTGCTCTCTTTCTCCTGCTCTCCCTCTTCTTGATCGCCTCCTCTCTCCTCCCACCCCTGTCTCTCTTTCTCCCCCTCTCTCTTTCTCTCTCTCCCCTCTCCTCCCTCTCTCTCTCTCTCCCTCCCTCTGCCTCTCCCCCTGTTTGTCTCTCCTTCTCACCCTCTCTCTGTCATGCTCCCCCCTCTCTCTGTCTCTCTCTCTCCCCCTCTTACTCTGTATCTCTCTCTACCCCTCTCTCTGTCTCTCTCTCTTACCCCTCTCTCTCTCTCCCCCCTTCTCTCTCTTTCTCTCTGTTCCCTCTCTCCCCACTCTTTTTATGTGTGTACCTCTCACTTCCTGCTCTCCACTGCCCATTCTCAGCTCCCCACTCTCCACTGCCCGCTCCTCACTCTCGGCTCCCCGTTCTCCACTGCCCAGTACCGCCCCGCTACAAGAAAAGCTTGGAACTATCTGATTGAGCCCCTTGGACCTTATGAAATTGACTGTGGAAACAACCTTTTCCATCACATGTTTCATCGTCGAGGTCTTTGCACACAGCTGTTCTTGGTAAATGATGCAGTGATGTGCGGTGACTTTATGAGACATTGATTTCAGCAGCAGACTGACAAATCCGTTATGCTTGCCTATCATCGCAGGGGCTCCATCTGTTGTTAGAACACAAAGTTTGTCCTCTGAAAGACTGAATTGCACCACAGTATGTTTCAATTCATCGAAGATGTTTTGTCCCGTGGTTGTGCATTTCATTGAATACAGGTTGAGAAGTTCCACAACAACTTCGAAGGTTTCAATGACTCCGCATATGAAGATTGCCAGTTGAGCTGTATCACTCACATCTGTGCTTTCATCAAGCCCTAAAGTGTAAAACTGACAGGCACTGAGTCTTCTGATCAGAGAATTCTGAATGTTGGCTACTAGGTCATCCACTCTTCCAGCAATGGTCTGATGTGAAAAGCTGGTTTTCTCTACCACCACCTTTTAGTCAGGATGTGCCCTCAGATGTAAATTTACAAATTCCCAATCAGACAATGGTTTCCCTCTCTTGGCTATTGCTTCGGTTATCAAAAAACTGATCTTGGTTGCTGCCTCTGAACTCTGGTTTGCTGCCTTGAAGAAAGATTATTTCCCCATCACGCTTTGTTGCAGTGAAATCCTTCAATCAATTCTCATCTGCCTCGTGAGGCTGTCAAATTTGTCAACGTGTTTCATACAATAGTGTCACTTGATATTGTATTCCTTGAAAACAGCTATCTTCCCTTGACATATCAGGCACAATACGCCCCTATTGTGCTTGAATACAAAAAAAATCATCGTTCCAAGAGCATTTGAATGCTGAAGATTGAGCATCAGTTCCCCTTTTCTTGCTATATTCATGAGCTGCCATCTTGGAGAGGGAAGCAACTCTTAAATGTGAACAAAGTAACTTCCAAAGTTACAAAACTACCAACAAGTCGATGCTTCCCGTGGTCGATACTTCCCCCAGCACATTTGGCCGATCTGGGTAAAAGAAATAGGGTGTGCAGGGTTAAAAAAAAAATTACTAACCTTTTTTTTTCTAACTTTTCCTCACTTCACTCACTGTGCACCAGGAGTGGAAACACACTGTTGCTGCGTGCTCACCCGGCCCTGTCTCCACTTGCTTACCCTCCCCTTGACGTTTCCACGTGTTCACCTTCCCCACCCACCCCCGTTGCTTGTGAAAATGCACAAAAGATCTGATGTGCACCCAAATAAACCAAAACACAAGCTTTACCCTTCCCCTATCTGGCTCTGGTACTCACCCCTTTGCCTCGTGTAGCCTTCTCCCTGCAGAATTGTGGTCTTCTCGGTACAGCCTCTTCCAACGCTGCAATGCTCAACCACCCTCCCCCCACCCTGACGATCCATTTTGTCATGGGTCACTTGATTGAAAACGGACACTCCCATTGGTTGACGTCCCCACATTGAAAAATTGGATGCTGCCATTGGTTGCTATCCCCAGATTGAAAAACAACACAATAGGTGATTGGCCCCGGAAACACAATGCGAATTGCGGCTCCTGGATCAGAACAGCAAGCTGCACCATGCTTGGCGGGCCAGACGGAAACCCTTGGCAGGCCGGATTGTGGCCCATGGGTTGTAGCTTGGACAATTCATCTGTAGAGCAATCCAGTCAGTCCCATTTCCCTGTTCTATCTCTTTATTTTCTATCAATTCTCTATCAAGTTTATTTTCTTCAAGGGTCTCAATTTCCTTTTGAAACCATTGATTGCCTCCACTTCCACCATCCTTGTAGGCAGCAAGTTCCAGGTCATTACCACTGCAACTCTTGCCCAAATCTTTAGATCTGTATCCTCCAGTCCTTGTATCATTAGCTAATGGGAACAACTTTTCTTTGTCTACCTTATCTAAACCTTGTACACCTCTATCTAATCTCCCCTCAATTCCCTTTGCTCCAAGGACAACTCCAATTTCTCCAACCTAATCTTGTCTTTAAAATCCCTCATCCCTGGAACCATTCTGGTAAATTTCCTCTGCACCCTCACATCCTTCCTAAAGTATGGTGACCAGAACAGGACACAGTACTCGACTTAGGGCCTAACCAGAGCTTTATTAAAGTTCAGCATAGCTTCCCTGCTTTTGTACTCAATACATCTATTTATGAAGCCCAAGATTCCATACAATTTGCTAATTAGAACAAAGAACAGTACAGCACAGGAACAGGCCATTCAGCCCTCCAAGCCTGCGCCGATCTTGATGCCTGCCTAAACTAAAACCTTCTGCACTTCCAGGGTCCGTATCCCTCTATTCCCATCCTATTCATGTATTTGTCAAGATGCCTCTTAAACATCTCTATGGTACCTGCTTCCACCACCTCCCCCGGCAACAAGTTCCAGGCACTCACCACCCTCTGTGTAAAGAACTTGCCTCGCACATCCCCTCTAAACTTTGCCCCTCTCACCTTAAACCTATGTCCCCTAGTAACTGACTCTTCCACCCTGGGAAAAAGCTTCTGACTATCCACTCTGTCCATGCCGCTTATAACTTTGCAAACCTCTATCATGTTGCCCCTCCACCTCTGTCGTTCCAGTGAAAACAATCTGAGTTTATCCAACCTCTCCTCATAGCTAATGCCCTCCAGACCAGGCAACATCTGGTAAACCTCTTCTGTACCCTTTCCAAAGCCTCCACGTCCTTCTGGTAGTGTGGCGACCAGAATTGCACGCAATATTCTAAGTGTGGCCTAACTAAAGTTCTGTACAGCTGCAGCATGACTTGCCAATTTTTATACTCTAGGCCCCGACCAATGAAGGCAAGCATGCCGTATGCCTTCTTGACTACCTTATCCACCTGTGTTGCCACTTTCAGTGACCTGTGGACCTGTACGCCCAGATCTCTCTGCCTGTCAATACTCCTAAGGGTTCTGCCATTTACTGTATACTTCCCACCTGCATTAGACCTTCCAAAATGCATTACCTCACATTTGTCCGGATTAAACTCCATCTGCCATTTCTCCGCCCAAGTCTCCAACCGATCTATATCCTGCTGTATCCTCTGACAATCCTCATCACTGTCCGCAACTCCACCAACCTTTGTGTCGTCCGCAAACTTACTAATCAGATCAGCTACATTTTCCTCCAAATCATTTATATATACTACAAACAGCAAAGGTCCCAGCACTGATTCCTGCGGAACACCACTAGTCACATCCCTCCATTCAGAAAAGCACCCTTCCATTGCTACCCTCTGTCTTCTATGACCGAGCCAGTTCTGTATCCATCTTGCCAGCTCCCCTCTGATCCCATGTGACTTCACCTTTTGTATCAGTCTGCCATGAGGGACCTTGTCAAAGGCTTTACTGAGGTCCAGATAGATAACATCCACTGCCCTTCCTTCATCAATCATCTTCGTCACTTCCTCAAAAAACTCAATCAAGTTAGTGAGACACGACCTCCCCTTCACAAAACCATGCTGCCTCTCGCTAATAAGTCCATTTGTTTCCAAATGGGAGTAAATCCTGTCCCGAAGAATCCTCTCCAATAATTTCCCTACCACTGACATAAGGCTCACCGGCCTATAATTTCCTGGATTATCCTTGTTGCCCTTCTTAAACAAAGGAACAACATTGGCTATTCTCCAGTCCTCTGGGACCTCACCTGTAGCCAATGAGGATGCAAAGATTTCTGTCAAGGCCCCAGCAATTTCTTCCCTTGCTTCACTCAGTATTCTGGGGTAGATCCCATCAGGCCCTGGGGACTTATCTACCTTAATGCTTTGCAAGACACCCAACACCTCCTTTTTGATAATGAGATGACTGAGACTATCTACACTCCCTTCCCTAGGCTCATCATCCACCAAGTCCTTCTCCTTGGTGAATACTGATGCAAAGTACTCATTTAGTACCTCGCCCATTTCCTCTGGCTCCACACATAGATTCCCTTCTCTGTCCTTGAGTGGGCCAATCCTTTACCTGGTTACCCTCTTGCTCTAAACGTATAAAAAGCCTTGGGATTTTCCTTAATCCTGTTTGCCAATGACTTCTCATAACCCCTTTTAGCCCTCCTGACTCCTTGCTAAACTTCCTTCCTACTGTCTTTATATTCCTCAAGGAATTCGTCTGTTCCTAGCCTTCCAGCCCTTATGAATGCTTCCTTTTTCTTTTTAACGAGGCTTACAATATTCCGCGTTATCCGAGGTTCCCGAAACCTGCCAAACTTATCCTTCTTCCTCACAGGAACATGCTGGTCCTGGATTCTAATCAGCTGACGTTTGAAAGACTCCCACATGTCAGATGTTGATTTACCCTCAAACAGCCGCCCCCAAACTAAATTCTTCAGTTCCTGCCTAATATTGTTATAATTAGCCTTCCCCCAATTTAGCACCTTCACCCGAGGACCACTCTTATCCTTATCCACAAGTACCTTAAAACTTAGGGAATTATGGTCACTGTTCCCGAAATGCTCCCCTACTGAAACTTCGACCACCTGGCCGGGATCATTCCCCAATACCAGGTCCAGTACGGCCCCATCCCTAGTTGGACTATCTACGTATTGTTTCAAGAAGCCCTCCTGGATGCACCTTACAAATTCTGCCCCATCCAAGCTCCTAGCACTAAGTGAGTCCCAGTCAATATAGGGGAAGTTAAAATCACCCACCACTACAACCCTGTTACCTTTACATCTTTCCAAAATCTGTCTACATATCTGCTCCTCTACCTCCCGCTGGCTGTTGGGAG
Source organism: Heterodontus francisci (assembly GCF_036365525.1). Lineage (NCBI taxonomy): Eukaryota > Metazoa > Chordata > Chondrichthyes > Heterodontiformes > Heterodontidae > Heterodontus > Heterodontus francisci. The sequence goes on along the minus strand of NC_090387.1, from coordinate 24,508,797 downwards.
GCCTGTAGTAAACCCTCAACATCGTGACTGCACCCTTCCTATTCCTGAGCTTCACCCATATTGCCTCGCTGCATGACCCCTCCGAGGTGTCCTCCCGCAATACAGCTGTGATATTCTCCTTAACCAGTAATGCAACTCCCCCACCCCTTTTACATCCCCCTCTATCCCGCCTGATGCTTCTAAATCCTGGAACATTCAGTTGCCAATCCTGTCCTTCCCTCAACCAAGTCTCTGTAATAGCAACAACATCATAGATCCAAGTACTAATCCAAGCTCTAAGTTCATCTGCCTTACCTGTTATACTTCTTGCATTGAAACAAATGCACTTGAGACCACCAGTCCCGCTGTGCTCCGCAACATCTCTCTGCCTGCTCTTCCTCTTAGTCTTACTGGCCTTATTTACTGGTTCCCCCTCATTTATTTCACTTGCTGTCCTACTGCTCTGGTTCCCACCCCCCTGCCACACTAGTTTAAACCCTCCTTAGTGACGCTAGCAAACCTCGCAGCCAGGATATTTGTGCCCCTCCAGTTTAGATGCAACCCATCCTTCTTGTACAGGTCCCATCTGTCCCTGAAGAGATCCCAGTGGTCCAGATATCTGAAACCCTCCGTTCTACACCAGCTGTTCAGCCATGTGTTTAGCTGCACTATCTTCCTATTTCTAGCCTCACTGGCACGTGACACAGGGAGTAATCCCGAGATTACAACCCTAGAGGTCCTGTCTTTTAATTTTCTACCTAACTCCCTAAACTCCCCCTGCAGGACCTCATCACTCTTCCTGCCTATGTCGTTGGTACCGATGTGTACCACAACCTCTGGCTGTTCACCCTCCCCCTTCAGAATGCCCCCTGTCCGTTCAGACATCCTTGACCCTGGCACCAGGGAGGCAACATACCATCCTGGAGTCTCTTTCACGTCCACAGAAGCGCCTATCTGTGCCCCTGACTATAGAGTCCCCTGTAACGATTGCTGTTCTGCACTTTGTCCCTCCCTGCTGAACAACAGTGCCAGCCGTGGTGCCACTGCTCTGTCTGCTGCTGTTTTCCCCTGATAGGCCATTCCCCCCAACAGTATCCAAAACGGTATACTTAAACAGTGTTCAAATCACACGCAGCTTCCACAGTGCGGACTGCGACACCAACCACTCCCTGGTGTGCAGCAAGGTTAGACTCAGACCAAAGAAGTTGTATCATTCCAAGCAGAAGGGCCACCCGCGCATCAACATGAGCAGAATTTCTCACCCACAGCTGTTACAAAAATTTCTAAATTCACTTGTGTCAGCCCTTCAAAACACTGCCACAGGGGATGCTGAGACCAAGTGGGCCCACATCAGAGACGCCATCTATAAGTCAGCTTTGACCACCTACGGCAAAAGTGCAAGGAGAAATGCAGACTAGTTTCAATCTCATAATGAAGAGCTGGAACCTGTCATAGCCGCTAAGCACATTGCACTGTTGAACTACAAGAAAGCCCCCAGCGAATTAACATCCGTAGCACTTAAAGCAGCCAGAAGCACTGCACAAAGAACAGCCAGGCATTGCGCAAACGACTACTGGCAACACCTATGCAGTCATATTCAGCTGGCCTCAGACACCGGAAACATCAGAGGAATGTATGATGGCATTAAGAGAGCTCTTGGGCCAACCATCAAGAAGATCGCCTCCCTCAAATCTATATCAGGGGACATAATCACTGACCAACACAAACAAATGGTCCGCTGGGTTGAGCACTACCTAGAACTGTACTCCAGGGAGAATGTTGTCACTGAGACTGCCCTCAAGGCAGCCCAGCCTCTACCAGTCATGGATGAGCTGGACATACAGCCAACCAAATCGGAACTCAGTGATGCCATTGATTCTCTAGCCAGCGGAAAAGCCCCTGGGAAGGACAACATTACCCCTGAAATAATCAAGAGTGCCAAGCCTGCTATACTCTCAGCACTACATGAACTGCTATGCCTGTGCTGGGACGAGGGAGCAGTACCTCAGGACATGCGCGATGCCAATATCATCACCCTCTATAAAAACAAAGGTGACCGCGGTGACTGCAACAACTACCGTGGAATCTCCCTGCTCAGCATAGTGGGGAAAGTCTTTGCTCGAGTCGCTCTAAACAGGCTCCAGAAGCTGGCCGAGCGCGTCTACCCTGAGGCACAGTGTGGCTTTCGTGCAGAGAGATCGACCGTTGACATGCTGTTCTCCCTTCGTCAGATACAGGAGAAATGCCGCGAACAACAGATGCCCCTCTACATTGCTTTCATTGATCTCACCAAAGCCTTTGACCTCGTCAGCAGACATGGTCTCTTCAGACTACTAGAAAAGATTGGATGCCCACCAAAGCTACTAAGTATCATCACCTCATTCCATGACAATATGAAAGGCACAATTCAACATGGTGGCTCCTCATCAGACCCCTTTCCTATCCTGAGTGGCGTGAAACAGGGCTGTGTTCTCGCACCCACACTTATTGGGATTTTCTTCTCCTTACTGCTTTCACATGCGTTCAAGTCCTCGGAAGAAGGAATTTTCCTCCACACAAGATCAGGGGGCAGGTTGTTCAACCTTGCCCGTCTAAGAGCGAAGTCCAAAGTACGGAAAGTCCTCATTAGGGAACTCCTCTTTGCTGATGATGCTGCTTTAACATCTCACACTGAAGAGTGCCTGCAGAGTCTCATCGACAGGTTTGCGGCTGCCTGCAATGAATTTGGCCTAACCATCAGCCTCAAGAAAACGAACATCATGGGGCAGGACGTCAGAAATGCTCCATCCATCAATATTGGCGACCACGCTCTGGAAGTGGTTCAAGAGTTCACCTACCTGGGCTCAACTATCACCAGTAACCTGTCTCTCGATGCAGAAATCAACAAGCGCATGGGAAAGGCTTCCACTGCTATGTCCAGACTGGCCAAGAGAGTGTGGGAAAATGGCGCACTGACACGTAACACAAAAGTCCGAGTGTATCAAGCTTGTCTCCTCAGTACCTTCCTCTGTGGCAGCGAGGCCTGGACAACGTATGACAGCCAAGAGCGACGTCTCAATTCATTCCATCTTCGCTGCCTCCGGAGAATACTTGGCATCAGGTGGCAGGATCGGATCTCCAACACAGAAGTCCTCGAGGCGGCCAACATCCCTAGCTTGTACACACTACTGAATCAGCGGCGCTTGGCCATGTGAGCCGCATGGAAGATGGCAGGATCCCCAAAGACACATTGTACAGCGAGCTCACCTCTGGTATCAGACCCATCGGCCGTCCATGTCTCCGCTTTAAAGACGTCTGCAAACGCGACATGAAATCCTGTGACATTGATCACAAGTCGTGGGAGTCAGTTGCCAGCATTCGCCAGAGCTAGCGGACAGCCATAAAGGCAGGGCTAAAATGTGGCGAGTCGAAGAGACTTAGCAGTTGGCAGGAAAAAAGACAGAGGCGCAAGGGAAGAGCCAACTGTGTAACAGCCTCGACAATCAAATTTTTCTGCAGCACCTGTGGAAGAGCCTGTCACTCTAGAATTGGCCTTTATAGCCACTCCAGGTGCTGCTCCACACACCACTGACCACCTCCAGGCACGTATCCATTGTCTCTCGAGATAAGGAGGCCAAAGAAGAAGAGGGGGATAGCCACAGGGGATTCCTGCACTGACTGCCTGCCCCTTCTAGCGGTCACCTATCTATCTGCCTGCACCTTAGGTGTAACCACTTCTCTAAAACTCCTGTCTATGACACTTTCTGCCACCTGCATGCTCCTAAGTGCATCCAGTTGCTGCTCCAACCGATCCATGTGGTCTGTGAGGAGCTGCAACTGGGTACACTTCCTGCAGATGTAGTCGTCCGGAATGCTGGAAGCATCACGGACCTCCCACATATCACAGGTGAAGCACTTCACCCCTCTAACTGTCATTTCTAGCACTAATTAGTTAATTAATATAAAATAAATAAATACTTATTAAATCCTTACTAAATTGTTATAATTAACTATATGGTTCCTAGTGCTAGATTCCTACTATAAATATTAAATGCTAAGTATATACAGTAATCTCCTCCCTCTGGTTTAGTTACTGTACTTATTAATTAGTTAATTAGGATTTTAATCAATTTTTACCAATGTTTTATTTTCAAATTCAGTACAAATTGGGCGGCACAGTGGTGCAGTGGTTCGCACCGCAGCCTCACATCTCCAGTGACCCGGGTTCAATTCTGGGTACTGCCTGTGTGGAGTTTGTAAGTTCTCCCTGTGTCTGCCTGGGTTTTCTCCGGGTGCTCCGGTTTCCTCCCACAGCCAAAAGACTCGCAGGTTGATAGGTAAATTGGCCATTATAAATTGTTCCTAGTATAGGTGGGTGGTAGGGGAATTTTGGGACAGGTGAGGATGTGGTAGGAATATGGGATTAGTGTGGGATTAGTATAAATGGGTGGTTAATGGTTGGCACAAACTCGGTGGGCCGAAGGGCCTGTTTCAGTGCTGTATCTCTAAATTAAATCTAAATCTAAATCAAATCAAATTCCCTACCAGCCAATCAGGTCACAGCTTTCCTGTGATGTCACTTTTCAGTTTTTTTTTACCAGAGGTAGGTTTTTTATACTTACAGGTCTGGAACTCCGCCCTCCGAGTCTTCTCCGTGAATGTAGGCTGCGAATCCCTGAGGTACGTTTTTTATACTCACCGGTCCGGAACTCCGCCCTCCGAGTCTTCTCTGTGAATTACTCTCTCAATATGTCCTGCCACCTTCAAAGATCTATGCATATGAACCCCCAGGTCTCTCTGTCCCTACACACTCTTTAGAACTGTGCTATTATGTCTATATTGCCTCTTCATATCCCTTCTGCCAAAATGCATCACTTCAAACTTGTCTGTATTGAATTTCGTATGCCACTTGTCTACCCATTCTGCTAGCTATCTATGTCTCATTGCAGCTGATTGGCATCCTCAATGTTTGCAACACCTCCAAGTTTGATATCATCGGCAAATTTAGAAATTTTACTCCGTATTCCAATACCCAATTCATTTATATATATCAAAAAAAGCAGTGGTCCCAGCATTGACCCTTGAGGAATACCACTGTTTACTATCCTCCAGTCTGAACTCTTCTATAGTTTTTAGAGTTCTAAGTTTAATTCAAAATGCTAAACTAAATTTCAGTTTGAGATAGACTCACACACTACTTACCAGAGATTTGCGCTCTCGACAAATTTCCAAATTTTACACTCTGTTTACGATGCACTCTGTTAATGAACACTCTGTGCAAACATTCTTATGATCGAAAGGTTGTGCAGCAAGCAGCAGACTACCATGAATCTTGACACCCACTCTGCTTACCACTGCAGGGCGCCTCCACAGCAGTCCGGGTATTGAAGACGTAGTTTCAGCACACTAATGGTTTGCTGTATTACATTTTGTGTGACGGCATGGCTTTCATTTTATGAATGCTGCGCATGTGTGCATGGGTTGTGCACTGAAGTCATGAGATATGTCATCAGTGGATAGACCTTATTACCCAAGAGCCAGCCTTTGACTTGGTGGCTGCGTTTTCAGATGAGGTTGCTGAGGGGCAGCATGCAGTTGATAAATAGGAAGGGACCAAGGATAAGATCCTTTGGGGACACCAGCAGTAACTGTGCGGGAGCGAGAAGAGAAGCCATTGCAGGTGATTCTCTGGCTACGACTGGATAAGCATGGAACAAGACAAATACAGTACCATCCAGCTGGATGACGGTGTGGAGGCGTTGGCGAAGGATGGTGTTGTCTACCATGTCAAAGGCTGTAGATAGGTCAAGAAGGATGTGCAGGAATAGTTTACCTTTATCACAGTCACATAGGATGTCATTTTGATAAGAGCCATTTTGGTAGTGTGGCAGGGGCAGGAACCAGGTTAGAGGGATTCAAACATGGAGTTCCAGGAAAAATGGGAACAAACTTGGGAGGCAATAGCACATTCAAGGATTTTGGAGAGGAAAGAGAGTTTGGAGATGAGATGGTAGTTTGCAAGGATGGAGGGGGTCAAGGATTGTTTTTTTAGAGAGGGGTGATGACTGCAGATTTAAAGGAGAGATGGACAATACCTGAAGAGATAGAATCACTCACAATATCAGCTAACAGAGAAACCAGGAAGGGAAGTTGGGTCGTCAGCAGTTTAGTTGGAATAGGGTTGAGGGAGCAGGAGGTGGATCTCATGAGGAAGATAGGTCAGAGAGGGCATGAGGGAAGATAGGAGAGAAACTAAAGAAAGATACATGTTCAGGGCTGGGGTGGGTGGGGGGAGGGTGCGGGGAAACAGAGGAAGTTAAGGCTGGGGAAGAGAGGGAAGCCACAGAGATAGCTGATTAGATGGTCTCAATCTTAGCTAAGAATACTATATTTCAAATATCCCTACATGTAACTTAGGTACATGGCAATTAAATGATCAATTTCACTTTGGAAATATCTATCATTTTCTCAACATCATATATTCTCTATAGGATTTGTTTTTAGTAATTCTTTCCCGGAATACAGACAAAGTGGAGTATCTTTAAAGTCAAATTCACAATATTGGAAACTGTATAGCTATGTGGAAATGTCCATTATAGAGTCATATGCGAACACAAGATTGCCTTGGAAAAGTACTCATCAATCATTTCTCAGCCAATAGTCCACAGACTGCAAATCAACAGGAATATCCTGCAATGCACGCTGAAGTGGTTTCTGGACTCATCATGAATGACTGAAAGTGGAAGAAGCAGCATTCAATACTTTGAGGAAGGACAAATCTGAATTGAAGTAACAAACAACAAAGCAAAGTTTAAACTCTGCCAACATGTGACAGGGACATATTGATGTTCTCACTCTTTTCAGGATGGTTAATTACAGAAAAAAAGCAACCCTCTGCACTACAAAACTCGAATCATTTGATTTACTAATGTATTTGCATAACAATAAGAAGGTAGTCAGTTAGACAAAATGTAGTAAATAAGAATCAGCCCTAAGCTAGAGAAATGGATTAAAAAATGTTCTTGGTTTTGTCTTCCATATTTTTTCCATTTATCCCCTTTAATCTCAATGCTGTTTGGAAATGTTTTCAACACAGACCATGGATTGGACCAGATCTGCATGCTTCCTTTCCAAATGGAGTAATAATTTTACTAACAGATCCATTGAGGGAATCCTACTTGTATATGAACATGGGCAAAAAATCTGTAAAAATTTGTCTGTTTCACCCTAATGAGTACAATAACAATTTGTGAAAATTGTCTCCCTGAACAAAAACACATGATCAAGAACTGAACTCGATGGGGGAATTTTAATATGGAGGAGGGCATGTGTTTAGGTGTGGGTAGAGGTGAGGTTAAAGCTGGCAAAAATATGAGCAAGTCAGGAAGACGGCTCCAACCCATCGACTTCCGCATTTAACTTGGGCGCATTAGACTGGTTGTGCGCAGCCCCCTCGGGAGAGATATCTCATTTTTAATCACTCTTTGGATGGGAGCGTCATTTGTAAGGCCAGCATTTATTGCCCATCCCTAATTGCCCTTGAGAAGATGGTGGTGAGCCATCTTCTTGAACTGCTGCAGTCCATGCGATGCAGCCGCAGTGCTGTTAGGGAGTTCCAGGATTATAACCCACTGACAGTGAAAGAACGGTGATATAGTTCCAAGTCAGGATAGTGTGTGACTTGGAGGGGAACTTGCAGGTGGTGGTGTTCCCATGCGTCTTCTGCCCTTGTCCTTCTAGGTGGTAGAGGTTGTGGGTTGTACTGCTGCCACTGTGTGTCAGTGGTGGAGGGAGTGACTATTTAAGGTGCTGGATGGGATGCCGATCAAGTGGGCTATTTTATCATGGATGGTGTTGAGTTTCTTGAGTGTTGTTAGAGCTGCACTCATTCAGGCAAATGAAGTGTATTCTATCACATGTCTAACCTGTACATTGTAGATGGTGCACAGGCTTTGGGGAGTCAGGAGGTGAATTACTCACTGCAGAATTCCGAGCCTCTGACCTGCTCTTGTAGCCATGGCATTTATATGGCTAGTCCAGTTCAGTTTCTGGTCAATGGTAACCCCCAGGATGTTGATGGTGGGGGATTCAGTAATGGTAATGTTGTTAAATGTGTAGGGAAGATGGTTAAATTTTCTCTTGTTGAGATGTTCATTTCCTGGCACTTGTGTGGCGCGAGTATTACTTGCCATCTATCAGCCCAAGCCTGAATGTTGTCCAGGTCTTGCTGTATGTGGGCATGGATTGCTTCAGTATCTGAGGAACATAAGAACTAGGAGCAGGAGTAGGCTCGTCGGCCCCTCATGCCTGCTCCACCATTCTATAAGATCATGGCTGATTTGTTTGTGGACTCAACTCCAGTTTCCTGCCTACCCCCAATACCCTTTGATTCCCTTGTTTGTCAAGAATCCATCTATATCTGCTTTAAAAACATTCAATGATCCTGCCTCCACCTTCTTCTCATCACTGTCTTAAATGGGAGACCCCTGATTTTAAAACTGTGGTGCCTAGTTCTAGTCTGTCCCACAAGGAGATACATCCTTTCAGCATTCACTCTGTTATGTCCCTTTAGGGTCTTATATGTTTCACCTCTCATCCTTCAAAACTCCAATGAATACAGACCCATCCTGTCCAACCTTTCCTCATAAGATAGCCCTCTCATCCCAGGAATCATCCCAAGTGAATGTCCTCTGAACTGCTTCCAATTCAATTATATTCTTTCTTGAATAAGGAGACCAAAACTGTACACAATACTCTAGATGTGGTCTCACCAGTGCCTGTACAACTTTAGCAAAACATCTCTACTTTTATATTCCATTCTCCTTATAATAACAACATTGCATTTGCCTTCTTAATCACTTATTGTACCTGCATACTGTGATGTATGTACTAGGACACCCCGATCCCTCTGCATCTCAGAGTTCTGCAATCGCTATCCATTTAAATAATATGTTGCTTTTCTCCACCCAAAATGGACAAGTTCACACTTTCCCACATTATACTCCATCTGTCAAATCTTTGCCCACTCACTTAATCTATCTATATCCCTTTGCAGACTCTTTATGTCCTCTTCATGATTTACTCTCCTTCCTATCTTTGTGTCATCAGCAAATTTAGCAACCATACATTCTGTCCCTTCATCCAAGGTATTGATATAGATTGTAAATAGTTGAGGCCCCAGCACAGATCTCTGTGGCACTCCACTAGTTACAGCTTGCAACCTGAAAATGACCCATTTGTGCCTACTCTCTGTTTCCTATAGTTAACCAATCCTTTATCCATGCTCATATGTTACACCCTACACCATGGGCTCTCATTTTGTTTAGTAACCTTTGATGTGGCACCTTGTCAAATGCCTTCTGGAAATCCAAGTACACCACATCCACAGATTCCCCTTTATTCACGTTGCCTGTTACTTACTGAAAGAACGCTAATAAATTAGTTAAACAAAATTTCCCTTTGAGATAACCATGTTGACTCTGCCTGATTGCATTGCGATTTTCTAAATGACCTGCTATAACCTCCTTAATAATAGATTCCAGCATTTTCGCTATGATATATGTTAAGCTAACTGACCTGTAGTTTCCTGCCTCCTGTCGTCCTCCTTTATTGAATAGCCAAGTTATATTTGCTGTTTTCCAATCTGCTGTGACCTTTCCAGAATCTAAGGAATTTTGGACAATTAAAACCAATGCATCCACTATCTCAGCAGTCACTTCTTTTAAGACGCTAGGATGAAGTCCCTCAGGACCTGGGGACTTGTCAGCTTTTAGTTCTAATTATTTTTTCAGTGCCCTTTCCCTGATAATGGTAATTGTTTCAAGTTCCTCCCTCCCTTTCAACTATTAATTCACAATTATTTCTGGGATGTTATTTGTATCCTCTACAGTGAAGATAGATGGAAAAAATCTATTCAATTCTTCTTCCATTTCCTTATTTTCCATTATTAACTCCCCAGTCTTACTCTCAAGAGGACCAATATTCACTTTACTTACTCTTTTCCTTTTAAATACCTGCAGAAACTCTTACACCATTTTTATATTTCTAGCTAGCTTTCTCTCGTACTCTAATTTCTCTCTCATTCTTTTTGTCATTTTTTTTGTTTTTTTTTTGTATTCTGTCCAATCTTCTGACCTGCCACTTCTCTTCACTGAATTGTATGCTTTTTCTTTCAATTTGATACTATCTTTAACTTCTTTCGTTAGCCACAGATGGTGCATCCTTCTCCTAGAGTTTTTCTTTCTCATTGGAACGTATCTTTCCTGAGTATTATGAAATATCTCCTTAAATGTCTGCCAGTGCATCTCCACTGACCTATCCCTTAACCTAATTTCCCAGTTTACTTTAGCCAGCCCTATCTTCAAACCCTCACAATTACCCTTATTTAAGTTAAAAACACCGGTCTTAGATCCACTCTTCTCATCCTGAAACTGAATGCGAAGTTCAATCATGTTGTGATCACTGCTACCTAGGGGTGCCTGTACTATGACGTCATTAATTAATCCTGTCTCATTACACATTACCAGATCAAGAGTAGCCTGCTCTCTGGTTGGCTCTGGAACGTGCTGCTATAAGAAACTGTCCCAAAAGCACTCCATGAACCCATCTTCCAGGCTACCTTTGCCAGTTTGATTCATCCAATCCAATTGTAGTTTAAAATCATGCATGATTATCACTGTACCTTTCTCACAAGCCCCCATTATTTCTTCTTGTATATCCTGTCCTGCAATATGGTTACTGTTAGGGAGCCTATAAACTACTCCCACAATTGACTTTCTACATTTCGCATTTCTTGTCTCTACCCAAACTGATGTTTAGAACTAAGGTCATCTCTCTCTATTATACTAATGTCATCCATAATTAACAGAGCTACCCCTCCACATTTTCCTAGTTTCCGGTCCTTCCAAAATGTCCTGTACCCTTCAATATTCAAGTCACAGCCTTTGTCATCTTGCAACCATGTCTCTGTAATGTCTATCAGATCATACATATTTATTTCTATTTGAGCTAGCAATTCATTTGTTTTGTTATGAATGCTACACGCATTCAAATGTAGAGCCTTTAGTTCAGGCTTTTTTACTATTTACTCAACCTCTAGCCTTAGCTACTTCACACTCTTAATTTTGTACATTCTGTCCCTTCCCGCCATGCTCTGAATATTATTTCCCTTATTATTTCTGAATATTATTTCCCTTACTTCCCTTGCTTTCTTGCCTTGTCCTCTCTCTTTAATTCATCATATCTTCTCCCACTTGATCCCTGGCCCCCAATATTTAGTTTAAAGCCCTCTCTACCACCTTAGTTATATGTCTCACCAGAACACTGGTCCCAGCATGGTTCAGGTGAAGACTGTCGCAACTGTACAGTTCCCACTTTCCCCAGTCCTGCTGCCAGTGCTTCATGAATCAAAACCCATTTCTCCCACACCAATCTTTGAGCCACACATTTAACTCTTATTTACCCTACTCCAATTTGCTTGTGGCTCAGGTAATCCAGAGATTATTACCTTTAAGGTTCTGCTTTTAATTTAGCCCCTAGCTGCTCATACTCTCTACGCAGAACCTCTTCTCTTGTCCTATATATTTAGTTGGTACCCACATGGATCGCAAGAACTGGATCATCCCCCTTCCACTGTAAGTTCCTCTCCAGCCCTGAGCAGATGTCCTAAACCCTGGCACAGGGCAGGCAACACAGCCTTCTGGACTCTTGCTCTTGGCTGCAGAGAAAGTTGTCTATCCCCGTGACTATACTGTCCCCTACTATCATTATATTCCTATTTATTCTCACCTCTTCAATGGCTTCCTGTACCATGGTGCCATGGTCAATTTGCTCATCTACCGTGCAGCTCCCCTCTCATCCATACAAGCTGAAAGAACGTCAAACCTCTTGGACAACTGCAAGGGCTGAGGCTCCTCCACTTGTGCCTTCTCGACCCCTTACCTGCCTCCCTTGCAGTCACATCCTCCTGTCCCTGACCACTGGCCAAATCAGAAAACCCTATCCTATGGGATGTGACTTCTTTCTGGAACAAAGTGTCCAGGTAACATTCCCCCTCCCTGATGCAGCGCAGTGTCTGTAGCTCATCCTCCAGCTCATCAACTCTGAGCCGAAGCTCCTCAAGTTGTAGACACTGCAGATCACACTGGTGTCCACGAGCTCCCACATACTGCAGCTGAAACACATCACCTGTGCTGTCATTCTTGTTGTGTTTTAAATAACTAACTAATTAATTATTTACTTAATACATTTTTTAATTAATGCCTCTCTTCACCAGCACTTACTGCACTAATTTAAACCGTTGTAATACAATAAACCGTACCACTCAAAAATAAAACAAAACAGTAAATTCACCAGCTTCTTACTTCCCTTCAGCTTGCCTGTCTTAATTAATTGTAAGGAGTTGTGAATGGTACTGAACACTGTGCAAACATCAGCAAACACCCCACTTCTGACTTTATGTTGGAGGGAAAATCATTGATGTAGTAGCTGAAGATGGTTGGGCCTAGGACACTACCCTGAGGAACTCCTGCAGTGATGTCCTGGGGATGAGATAATTGGCCTCCAACAACCACAGCCTTTTAGTGAAGTATGACTTCAACCAATAGAGAGTTTTCCCCTGATCCCCATTGACTCCAGTTTTGCTAGGGCTCCTTGACACCACATTTGGTCAAATGCTGCATTGATGTCAAGGGTAGTCACTTTTACCTCATCTCTGGAATTCAGCTCATTTGTTCATGTTTGGACCAGAGCTGTAATGAGGTTAGGAGCTAAATGGCCCTGGCGGAACCCAAACTGAGCATCAGTGAGCAGGTTATTGCTGAGTAAGTGTCACTTAATAGCACTGCCGATGGCACCTTCCACCACTTTGCTGATGATTGAGAGTAGATTGATGGAAGTAATTGGCTGGAATGCATTTGTCCTGCTTTTTGCAGACAGGACATACTTGGACAATTTTCCACATTGTTGGGCAAATGACAGTGTTGTAGCTGTACTGAAACAGCTTGGCTAAAGACTTGCCTAAAGGTGGGAAAAACATACTTGACATCGTCCTCACCAATCTGTCTGTCACAGATGCATCTGTCCATGACAGTATTGGTAGGAGTAACCACCACACAGTCCTTGTGGAGACGCAGTCCCGTCTTCACATTGCTGATACCCTCCATTGTGTTGTATGACACTACAACCATGCTAAATGGGATAGATTTTGAACAGATCTAGCAATGCAAAACTGGGCATCCATGAGGCGCTGTGGGCCATCAGCGGCAGTAGAATTGGAATCAAACACAATCTAGAGCCTCATGACTCGGCACACCCCCACTCTACCATTACCATCAAGCTGGGGGATCAACCCCTGGTGCAATGAAGAGTGCAGGAAGTCATGCCAGGAGCAGCACCAGGCACATCTCAAAATGAGGTATCAACCTGGTGAAGCTACAACCCAGGACTACTTGCATGCCAAACAACAGAAGTAGCACGCGACAGACAGAGCTAAACGATCCCACAGCCAATGGATCAAATCTAGGGTAGTGTCCTAGGCCCAACCATCTTCAGCTACCACATCCAGTGGTGGTGGACAATTAAACAACTGACAGGAGGAGGTGGTTCCACAAATATCCCCATCCTCAATGATAGGGGAGCCCAACACATCAGTGCACAAAATAAGGCTGAAGCATTTGCAACGATTTTCATCCAGAAGTGTCAAGTGGATGATCCATCTCAGCGTCCTCCTGATATCAAGAAACGACTGAAGGCATTGGATACTGCAAAGGCTATGGGCCCTGACAACATTCCGGCAATAGTATTTATTTTATTTATTTAGAGATACAGCACTGAAACAGGCCCTTCGGCCCACCAAGTCTGTGCTGACCAACAACCACCCATTTATACTAATCTTCATTAAATCCCATATTCCCTACTACATCTCCACCATTCTCCTACCACCTACCTACACTAGGGGCAATTTACAATGGCCAATTTACCTATCAACCTGCAAGTCTTTGGCTGTGGAAGGAAACCGGAGCACCCGGCGGAAACCCACGCGGTCACAGGCAGAACTTGCAAACTCCACACAGGCAGTACCCAGAACTGAACCCGGGTCCCTGGAGCTGTGAGGCTGCAGTGCTAACCACTGCACAACCCTGTGCTGTACTGAAGACCTGTTCTCCAGAACTTGTCGTGCCCCTAACCAAGCTGTTCCAGTATGGCTACAACACTGGCAACTACCTGGCAATGTGGAAAATTGCTCAGGTATGTCTTGTATACAAAAAGCAGGACAAATCCAACCTGGCCAATTACTGCCCCATCAGTCTACTCTCAATCATCAGGAAAGTGATGGAAGGCTGGTCAACAGTGCGATCAAGCGGCACTTGCTTGGCAATAACCTGTTCAGTGACGCTCAGTTTGGGTTCTGCCAGGGCCACTCAGCTCCTGACCTCATTACTGCCTTGGTTCAAACATGGACAAAAGAGCTGAAATCAAGAGGTGAGGTGAGAGTGACTGCTCTTGACATCAAGGCAGAATTTGACCGAGTATGGCATTGAGAACCCCTCGCAAAATTGAAGTCAATGGGAATCAAGGGGAAAACTCTCCGCTCTTTGGAGTCATACCTAGCACAAAAGAAGATGGCTATGGTTATTAGAGGTCAATCATCTGAGCTCCAGGCAGGAGTTCCTTAGGGTTGTGTCCTAGGCCAAACATCTTCAGCTGCTTCATCAATGACATTCCTTTAATCATAAGGTCAGAAGTGGGGATGTCTGCTGATGATTGCACAATGGTCAGCACCATTCATAACTCCTCAGATACTGAAGCAGTCCATGTAGAAATGAAGCAAGACCTGCACAATATCCAGACTTGGGCTGATAAGTAGCAAGTAACATTCACGCCACACAAGTGACAGGCACTGACTATCTCAAACAATATAGCATCTAACCATCGTCCCTTGACTTTCAATGGCATTATGATCACCGAATCCCCCACTATCAACATCCTAGGGGTTACCATTGACCTGAAATGGAACTGAACCAGCCATATAAATACCGTGGCTACAAGAGCAGGTCAGAGGCTAGGAATCCTGCAGCGAGTAACTCGCCTGCTGACTCCCCAAAGCCTATCCACCATCTACAAGGCACAAGTCAGGAGTATGATGGAATACTCTCCATTTGCCTGGATGGGTGCATCGCCAACAACATTCAAGAAGCTCAACATCATCCAGAACAAAGCAGCCCGCTTGATTGGCACCCCATCCACAAACATTCACTCTCTCCACCACCTACGCACAGTGGCAACAGTGTGTACCATCTACAAGATGCACTGCAGCAATGCACCATGGCTCCTTAGACAGCACCTTCCAAACCCATGACCTCTACCGCCTAGAAGGACACCACCATCTGCAAGTTCCCATCCAAGCCACACACCATCCTGACTTGGAACTATATTACTGATCCTTCACTGTCGCTGGGTCAAAATCCTGGAACTCCCTTCCTAACTACATTGTGGGTGTACCTACCCCACATAGACTGCAGTGGTTTAGGAAGGCAGCTCACCACCACCTTCTCAAGGGCAATTAGGGATGGACAATAAATGCAACCCTAGCCAGTGACGCCCACATCCCATGAACGAAAAAAACAGCTAGTTCTCGAGCACAGCTCTTCTGTACTACATTCAGATTGTTGCCAGGGCCCTTGGCCTTTACTGTATCCAATGCCTTCAGCCATTTCTTTATATCATGTGGAGTGAATCTAATTGTCTGATATACCCATCTGCATGCCCTTGAGCAACTACAAAGCTTTGCTCTTCCTTATCCTACTGCTGCCAAGTGGTGCAACCCCTGTGGCTTCAGTAGAAGTTAAGGTAAACTGCTCAGATCCGTGCTCTGACTGCTAAAATGCATTTAGCTACCAACCTCTGCGTTTTGGAGCCTGTGAGGGCCCCATCAAAGTCTGCTCCACCTGCACCTGTACCAGGCAGACCTGACCATCCTAATACGAGGCAACACATCAGGTACTGACTGAGAGGTGGGCAATGGGTGAAAACTTGAATAAAGTAGAGTCCCTATTTCCATGTCCTTTTCATCAGTATATCTCTCATGGACCAGCCACACTTCAAGCTATCATTGTGCTTGATGCAGATCAATGAGGTGCTGTAAACCCATGTACCTGTCATTCTCTTTAAGGCACCAGACATGTTAGCAGACAGAATTTGCACAGCTGTGCTCAGGGCATGCATGGATCTATTTGATTGCTTTGTTTGATGTTCTGTAGAGCTGGCAACTCTATTCGTGCAAGAAGACATTGTTGCATTGTCCTACGACATTAGCCCACTCATGGTTGAGGCGAATTGCTCCATTCCCTCTGCAATTGTGGATCGTGTGCTTGGAAGGCCTGTCACTACATTGTACATTCTCTGCTGCTCAATGATTATCCTTATCATTGATGGTTCCCAGGTTGTGGCCAACTGAGCAGAGCTTGGAGAGGGCTACACACACTGGCATGAGATTGTTCCTGTTATCCCCGGTGCCACCTTCTGCTCTTGCTCCCTTTTTAAGAATGAATCACCAGGTGAAAACCCAACTATCTGTCTAACTGGTTCCATGGAAGTGCGAGTAACTAAGCTGGTGCAGGGTAAGAGTGAGTCCTGTGACATGCATCCTCAAAGGAATCATCTTCTCTTAGGATTCATTGTCCATGAGGTCTATGCACTCCTGCTGCATGCATGAAGGTCCTGGTGGACAGAATAAATATTAATTAGCACTTGGAAAGTAAGAGCGTTGCAAATTAGCATTTTGATAGTGATCATTTTTCACTTGTTGCTGAACTAAAGCCAAAGTGACTGAGTGTTGTATGACATGTGTGTGGGTTTTATTTGATTCTGTCACCAGGTAGTTGGAAGGTCCCTATTTCCCATCTCCGATCGCCAGGGATGCTGAGATGCCACTGATCTCCAGTGCATCCTCCTCAGCTGTCAACAGTGTGAACTGTGGAGGTCCACCTCCTCTTCTCTCCTCCCTTGTGTTTTGGACTGTCTTCTTCAATGGGGTAAAGAGCAGACCTAAGAGTGACTATAATGGCATGCATTCACCTGATGGATAGACTGCATTCAGTGACGTTGATTATCTGGACTAGGCAGTGGTAGATAGACAGCTATGAATGTGAGGAAGTGCAGAAAGAGAAGGATAGGGGTGCTTAAAGGTAGGGGTGTGTGAGGAGCGATGAGATAGAGTAAACTTGACAGTGCAGAGTGAGGGAGGGGAGGTTGATGCGCACTGTAGGGTGTTTGGTCATTAAAACTCTTCCTGCACTAAATCCAGGAGCGTGGCTCAATGCTCCTGCTGCCTAACTCCTGGCCCACGTCTTTGTGGCAGCGGGTTTCTTTCGCCCATTGCTGGGGAAGGGTATTTCTCTTTGGCTCCGTACACTAAGGGAGGAGTCACTGAAGCAGGGCACAGTCCTTGACCATCCTGACTCACTGTTCATCTTCTCTAGCTTCCAACTCCTCCAAATTCTGTCTTTGGATTGGAATTGAGGTTGCATCATACGGGGCCGTATCACGCACACTGCAACACAATCGATGCCAAACCCGGAAGTAAATTGATAATGAGATTGCAGCATTAAAGCGCCACTGACAAATGCTGAACTTACTTTTGGGTTTCCTCATTACATGACACCATCCCCCCTCAACACACCTGTGATACTGCCAATGAAGCCAATGATAATAGATGCAGATTAATGCTTGCTTACACAAGTAATATGTTAGTTCATACATAAACACCAGTTTGCCACTATTCTCAAAGGAAAACATGGACTCTGAGGGCTGGCTTTTAACTTACCTGAACTGTTATTGATGCAGTGGTAGGGTGGGGTGGGTGATGCGGGGGTAGTGGGGTGATGTCAGTCGAGCAGGGGGAGCCTGCAGGTCCAGATTCCCTCATAAGCTGTAGAGTTTTACTTCACAGCGTGCATGTGATGTTGTCATGTCACTGACAGCTTCCCTGCCCAGAAGTCAGCCTGGTTGTCAGGTGTGGCTTCCAGTTAGTTGGGTGAGCAGTCCGGAGGAGGCCACAGGATAAGGTAGGACTGTGCTCTGGTAGTGGGGGTGTGGGTGAGGATGGTAGCAGTGGGGAGGGGTCAATTCTGGGGGGGTGGGGAGGGGGTGAACTAATCCGGGGGTTCTGGGGTTGCAGTGGGGCTGGAGGGATGTGGCTTGGGAAGGCAGTGGATGAGCCTGGGGAGGGGTTCAAAGAGCTGGGGGGTATCAGAAGCCTCAGTGAGAGATCAGAAGCCTGAGGAGGAAGCTCGGAGGAAATTGGTAGCATCAAGGGGGGTGGTATGACAGTGGGGGCTTGCCCAACCTGGCATGCTGGATCCAACAGGTATGTCCTTAAAAGGCATTTACCTCTTGGATTCGACAGTCCTCGCCTGGGTGTAACTGCTGGGTCTCCCGAGGCTGGGAAACCTGGCCATGCATAACTAAATTCAAAAGCTAAATAACATTTAGTGCCACAGTGGAGCGGGTTGGTTGCCTGCACCCTCACCTCCTCTGTTAAAACTGGAAGTGGACTGATTGGTGGCGGGATTCTGATTTTTAACACTTTAACCACTCCTCTCCCCCGCCACCTGAAACAAAACTGCCCATTTCTTGTAGTTGATATCCACCCCCTTCCCCCCACCCCCCCCCACCCACCCCCACCACCCTCCGAATGTCTGCAACCACACTGGAGCTGATACAATTCATTGCATTGAAACAGCAGTGTTGTTTCTAGGATTGGCTCTGTTTAAGTGGTGTTATGCTTTGTGTTGCCATTTCAATAATGGCACTGAAACAAATGGGCAATCATCTTAATTCTTCAATTATAATAACTTAATGTTATTAACAAATGCAAATTAATGTGCAATTAAATTTCATTATTTAAAATTTTCCAAAACATTGACATGTTTCCCAATTTGGCTCAACTGTATTTTTGGTTGGAAAGGTAGATAACTGCATAAATTAATATAATGCAATTATTTTTATTGTATGTAGATGTTGTCTTTCTTTCCACCAAACTCATGTTTTAACCAATTTGGCTGGGATTTGTTTACCAATTACCTATCATGCTGCTTCAGTTCTGATATAGACAGAAAATTAATATTCTGTCCACCTGCTTCAGTCATATTTTGTAGTTCGTTAAATGCTTACAGAGTAACTTCTCACTATTAGCACTATTTTAGTGAATTGGTAAATCTATATTTTTTATAGATAGTCAGTCTTCATTCAGTTGCTTAGTATTTTACTAATTTCTGTTTCAGACTTTACTTCAGACCCTTTGGGTATTATTTCAGTGATCAAATTAATTTCTTCCTTTCTTCCTTATATTTCCTGTCTGTGAAGGTGGTTGGGTAACTCATCCGGAGTCTGCTGGAATTGCTCTGCACGTGGTGTTACGACCAGGTGAGAAAGGTGTTTAAGGGTCTCTCTCAGCCTTCACCTGGTCTTATTGTAACAGGGTTTAATTTTAAACACACTGTATTTTGAGCTCCCGCTTGGTGAAGCATTGTTCACCATTTTCCAATTATAAGGCAAAGAAATGAGCACAAACAGGCCTTCGTAGGTTTAAAGAAGAAAGGTGAAATTTATTAAAACTTAAAACTTAAACTCTAATTCGGTTATCGTCTATGGCTACACGCCACGATCCATGCTAGCATACATACACGATATGCACATGCAAATAGAGACAGAAAAGAGCAGAAGAAAAAATAAAGAGGTTTGAGGCAATATCAGAAGAGTTTCTTGTTACTGTGCTTTGAGCTCACTGTAGTCCTTTTGTAGGTAGTTCTTGCTTGTAGGTAATTCTTGCTTTTCATTGGGGCCTAGTATTCTTCTTAAACCTTGTTCACTGTAGGAGACTTTTCTCTCTTGGAGTTCATGTGTCTTTGATGGTTTCCGAAGCTGGTGAGAGCTAGATGAGAGCAGACAGGAGAGAGGTCTTTTCAGTCCAGGAGCAAACAGCTTTCTGAGTTCAAATTCTCTCTGGCAAGTTCAAATTCAAAAAAACTCCAACAACTAGTTAGTCATGTGACTAAACTGGTCTGACCAAGTGTTTGTATATTCAGCCATCTTAGCAGTTAACCTGGAATGCTAGCCTCTCCACCTTCAACATCTGGCAATCAAAAGTCCATTGTGGATTAAATTGGAGCAGGGAGTGGTCCCTTTGTCCTTTCCAAGTACTGTCTGTTACTATACAAATGTCTTTCCAGTCAAGGGTCTGAAGTTTTTTTTAAAAAAAACAAGTTCTTTCTTTACTCCAGTAACAGTTTAAAAATCAATGTTCATGTGGCAAAATTAATGTCTCATTCTTGGCGGGCGGGGGCCTGCATGACAGTGGTTATTAGGAGTTATGCAACTTCATCCTTATTTTTAACAATGCCTTCCCTGGTTGGCAAAGTGATCTCATGCAGGTTATCATTGGACAAACCTGTATCTTATTATGTACGACAACGCTGTGATATATCAAAAACTGGAATGACACTGAACCGAATGTGACACTCACTTGTCTTTTCAAAGTAGAATTTATACAGAGTCATTGAAACAAGAACTATTTTCATGGACATTCTGTTACTTCACATAAGGTAACATCGCTGCAACTTCCATTGATGAGTGATTGCGATCTTAGTATAGGATGAAGCATATATTCTTCGGATCATCTCAGCCCAAATATTCTGTTCTATGATGTCATGAGCTAATCTGAAATCTTTACTTATAAAGTCAAATAATGGAGTTAAGAACATATTTAGAGTTTACTTTACAATTAGCCTTTGTGGAGATTTATGGCATTAGTGTTTCACATGGCATATTAATATCATATAAAATATTTGTGGAACTCAAATTTTATCTTTTCCCTTTTCAACAAGTTTGCATTGCATCACTTCACTGTGTAGCATTCCCAACTTGATGAGAGAAGCAAAGGCCTGCTCCCAAGCTTCTATCAATGTCCTTCTGCAACTTTGTACTGCAAGATGCAGATATAAGTATTTTTAATCTTCTGATCTTTATATCAAATCATACTAGCTGTACGTTTTTGTGGTACAATGCATTCTATTGTGAGCTTAATTTAAGAACTCATCTACACTCAGGAAATTATCAGGGAGACACTGAATTTCTGCAAAAATATTCCACATTTTAATAGTTTATATGTTGCTTAATTAAGAACATAAGAACATTAAAAGGCTATGGGTCAGACCACCCCTTGAGCCTGCTCCACCATTCATTAAGACCTTCTTGGCATTTCTTCGCGGACAAAGCTTTTGCGAAGGTTGTCCTCATCGGTTGCAGGCCCACTGGTGGCTAGTCAGGCCATAGCTGATCTTTGACCACAAATCAACTTTCTCCCCTGATCCTCATATTCCCTGATTTCCTTAGATACCAAAAATCTATTGATCTCAGCCTTGAATATACTTAATGAATGAGCATCCACAGCCCTTTGGAGAATTTCAAAGATTCACAACCCTCTGAGTGAAGAAATTTCTCCTCATCTCAGTTCTGAATGGCCAACCGTTTATCCTGAGACTATGACCCCTAGTTCTAGATTCTCCATCCAGGCAAAACAGCTGCTCAACATCTACGCTATAAGATCTACGCTATAAGATTTTTTCAGAGTCTTATATATTTCAATGAGATCACCAGCCATTCTTCTAAACTCCAGAGGGTATAGGCCCATTCTACTAAATCTCTCCTCATTGGATAACCCTTTCATCCTTTAATCAACCTCGTGAAATTTCCTTGTAGCCTGTCTAAGGCAAGAATATCCTTCCTTAGGTACAGAGACCAAAACTGTTCACAATACTGCAGGTATGGTCTCACCAAAGCCCTGTACATTTGCAGCAAGAGTTCCTTACTCTTGCACTCCACCCCTCCACCATTTGCCTTCCTGATTGCATGTTGTACCTGCATGTTAACTTTCTATGTTTTGTGTACAAGGGCACCCAAATCCCTCTGAACATCAACATTTAATAGTTTCTCACCATTTAAAACAATACTGTTTTTCTATTCTTCCTACCAAAGTGAATAGCCTCACATTTCCCCATATTATACTCCATCTGACACCTCCTTGACAACTTAGCTTATCTATATTCCTTTGCAGACTCTGTGTCTTCCTCACAGCTTACTTTCCCACCTTGCTTTGTATCGTCAGCAAACTTGGATACATTACACTTGATCTCTTCATCTAAGTCATTAATATAGATTATAAATAGCTGAGGTGCCTACACTGATCCTCACCACACCCCACTAGTACCAGCCTGCCAAGCTGAAAATGACCCGTTTATTCCTACTCTCTGGTTTCTGTCCTATAACCAATCCAGTATCCATGTTAATATATTATCTCCAACCGCATGAGCCCTTATCTTGTGTGTTAACCTTTTGTGTGGCACTTTATCCAATGCCGATTGAAAATCCAAATATACTACGTCCACTGGTTCCTCTTTATCTACCCTGCTAGTTACATCTTTATTTATGCTTTCATCAGCTTTGATAAAGAAGTAATTTAAGCAAATGGCTTTTCAAATAGAGAAATGAATTACAGTAAATTCAATTTTCCCAATGCAGAAATAAAACATTCATATTCTTTCATTCTTGATTATTATTTGACTTGAGGAAGCTTTAAAAACAAATAATTATATTTATTTTCTCTTGAAATGAATCTTGTTACTAAACTTAATATCTATTAAAGCTGTAAAAAAATCTCTGAGAATATGGCCTGTTAGTTAACTATTGTACTTTGTCCTCAGCTTCAGTTCCCTTCGCTTGTATAACCTCAAACTATTAGTGCCTGAATTTCAGGTCATCTTCAAAGCTTCATCATCCTGTTCCTCACACATAATTGTTAAAGGTAAGAATTTTTATCTATTATTTCTACTTAGTCCTCATTGCGCCCTCCTCATTGATACTGTTTGTGTTCCTGAAGTATTTAGGACGTGAATTTGGTTTCCATAGCTGCTGGAGAGGGCACTACGGAAGCCAAGCACCCTTTTGCTAATGCGTGCTGCACTGCTAGCCATTCCAACACATCCTGCAGCAGTGTGCCAGCTTGCGAAGGGTTCGTGCACGGGCGTCCCCTACATGCACTGGAAGCAATTTATTCAGTGCTATTCTGACCTCACACAGCTGTACTGGATGATGTGCCCATCTTCCAAAATTGGACCATACAGGTCCATAAGATGAATTTGCATGCCACTCCACAAAGGTCAAACATTGAGCTGCAAGATGAACCCTGCACCAGCACTATTTAAAGGGCCACTCAACAAATTGCAAGGGAGGTGCTTTTGGCTTACTTTTGTTTAGGCTGAGTTTGTGGAATTACTGTGTTATGTTTTCGGAGAGGGATTTTGCCAGTTGGTGCTTACAGGCAGGGAGGGCAAAGGATACCTGACCAAGATATGGGGACTATGGTTGCAGATCCTCTTCATCTGCAACATCATCAGGACATGGAGCAGAGGATTCAGAGAAAGGAAGCTCTGCAAAGAAAGAGGAGGAGGAGGGGTCTCTCCAGAAGGCCCTACCCCCTCCCAAGGACCTTTTGATAGCCGTTTTCCGACCTTCACCCGATGAAGGAGCAATGTGTGCAGCAACTCAAGCTCAACAAAGAGGTGGTCACTGAACTGTGCCACGTCCTGCAACCCGACCTGGAGCCTCACATCAGGGCGAGGACGGCCCTGCCAGTGGCTGTGAAGATCACTATCAGCCTCACTTTTACGCCTCCGACTCCTTACAGGCAGGATCGGGAGAAATTGCCAACATTTCCCTGTGCGCCATCTATTGTAGTATCTGGGAGGTGACGGATGCCATACACGTTAGACAAGGGGAGTTCAATGGCTTCTTGCTCAGGAGGGACAAGCAGGATGAAAGGGCACAGGGCTTCACCAGGGTAGCGGGATTCCTGATGGTGTAGGGTGCCATCAACTACCATGTGGCTTTGTGGGCCCCCAATGTCAATGGGGAGATTTACAGGAACCACAGGGCTTCCATTCTATAAATTTGCAGTTGGTGTGTGACCACACCAAGACATTTATCTTGGTGAACTCCAACTATGGCAGCAGCCATGATGCATTATTCCTGTGCAATCAGCCCTATTATCTCCAGGGTTCTCCTGGAAGTGGGGGAGGAGGAGGAGGAGGCAGGGAGGAGGAACCCTGGACCCCTTGTAAACATACAGGCTGTCAGAGAATGATTATGAGGCTCCGGTTCCACTGAGACAACTTTCCCAGGCCAACATGGAACCACCATTCCCCACCATCACATCTATCTGAGATGCCCCATCACAGCATCTCCTTGGCCACTATCTAACAATAAAAACCAGCAACAAAAACCTTTGCAGATCATCTTTATCCAACAACGCATTCAATTATACGAAAGAAAATGTACTATTCACCCTTTGTGCATTCCCTTAGTGCCTGTTTTGTGGGTGCCTTTGACTGTCATAGTGTTCCTACACAGTGCTACCCCAGTGGTTGCAGCGTAGTTGGTGGAAGGCTGATGATATTAACTGGGGGAGACTGTAGATCACCTTTGCAGAATGCTCTTGAGCAGCTATGAGCCTTGAGGGCCTAACTTCGCACTCCACCACCTCTGCAGTCTGAGCTGGCTGGCTGATTAGTGAAAGTAGCTAAAGTAAACATTGGTCCCTTCGAAGCAGACCGGAGGCATTATCATGAGAAATGAGGAAATGGCAGAGGCATTGAACAAATGTTTTGTGTCTGTCTTCACGGTAAAAGACCTAAGTTTCATACCAGAAATAGGTATTTATGGGCTAATAAGAGTGATGAAATTAAAATCAGCAGAGAATAAGTATTGGAGAAATTTAATGCACTAAAGTTCGACAAATTCCCGGGACCTGAAGGCCTACACCCTAGTGTTCTCAAAAAGAAAGTTGCAAAGATGGTGGATGCACTGGTTATGATTTTCCAAAATTCCTTAGATTTAGGAATGGTCCCAGCAAATTGGAAGTTTGCAAATGTTACACCACTTTTCAAGAAAGGAGGGAGAGAAAATACAGTGAACTACAGGCCAGTTAGCCTAACATCGGTTGCTGGGAAAATGCTGGAAACTGTTATTAAGGAGGTCTTAACAATGCACTTAGAAAAGCACAGTATGATTAGAGCAAGTCAACATAGTTTTATTAAAGAGAAATCCTGTTTGATAAATTCATTCGAGTTTTTTGAGGATGGAACTAGTAGGGTAGATAAAGGGGTGAAATGAGCTTGGCGAATTTAACTTAAAGCACAACTTGAATTTTATGAACTGCAGGGCGGAATTTTGCAAGGAGGGAAGAAGCTCTTCCGCCAGTGGCCCTGCCGAGGCTGCCGAACTTCCGGCCCTCTGATTGGGCCAACAGCTCTGGGAGATAGGCCGTCATCCTCAGTTGGATAGCAGTCCTGGCAATGGTCTATTAATTGGCCGCCACCGGCAAAATGGTGCCCCAGGGTCCCGCCACCCGCTGGAGTGGGATCGGCTCCCGCTTTCGATCCCGGCGGCAGGACTTCTTCCTTCCTCACAAAATTCCGCCCTACAGTTCAGAAAATTCAAGTTGCGTTTAAAGTAAAATTTGCCACGCTCATTTCAGCCAAAATAAATTAACCCTGTCACTGTCTGTTTCGATTACTTCTGGGAACTGTTACTTAAAGCAGGGCGAAGACCTAAGCAGAGGTAATTTCAGAAGTGGATGTCATTTTACCTGTATTCTCCTTGCATTAGGCTTGTATTTAAGTAACAATTTTCCAGTTGTAGTAACAATGCTGAAACATATTATAATTTATCACTGATATTGCATCATCGGTTGAGCTGGTTAGACCACTTTGTTCAGCTTTGTTAACTTGTAATTTAAATTTGTAAATTTGTAAATAAAGTGTAATGGTAGCGATTAAATCACTGAGGCATGAATCAATCAATGTTTAATTTGTACAGAAGTACAATTACAATGGAAGAATAATCTTAAGTTGGCGTGTTTTATTCTGGGAAAAATAGAGTATATGATTGACCGTCATGGGTAAGTGGGAAAATTTAAATATATATTGTGACCTGTGGAGAAGTGGGACTGGAATAAACAGAGCACTCCTCCCACCTCGGTCGTAATAGTATTCAAAATAGTGCAATCTGCTTTGTGATTGTAAAACTGTCACTGGATGGTGTTGGGGGCTGCAATACAAAGGAGAGGAGATTATGCTTCTGTTGTATAGAGCTTTAGTCAGACCTATTTTAGACTACTGTGATATTTTGGGCACCGCAGCTCAGGAAGGATATATTGACCTTGGAGAGGGTGCAGTACAGATTCACCAGAATGAAACTGGGGCTTAGAGGATTAAATTATGAGGGCATGTATGCATAAATTCGGCTTGCATTACCATAGAGAAGGTGGAGAGGAGGAGAGAAGTCCTCTGTCTACAGGGGCCAGGTGTCCTCCAGACAGATTGGGTGGAATCTTGTGATGAGTGAATATTTTCAGGGGTCGGGACCATTTCCAGGTCCCAACCCTGTACGTGTCTAATGTGCGCATTCCAGTGTGGTCTTCTGGGAGGAGCCCTCCTAATTGGCTGTGTCTGCGCCTGCCGAATCAGAAGGCCTCAGGATCTTGCAAATCTGCAGTTTCACTGACTGAGCCATTGGGGTAACACTGTGTAGGAGCATTAGAACAGGCAAAGGCACTAAGGGAATGCACAAGGGTGATTAGTTAATATTTGTATGGTTTGATATATAAATTTGGTTTGGAATGTTTATTTTGTGTCGGCTTTTATTTTTGCAATGCAGCCAAACAGATGTTATGATGGTCAGTAACAGAAGAAAGATAAGGTATGGGACTGTTGGTGAATGGGGAAATTGGGGTTGCATTTACTGGTATTGCAGTCTGCTGAGTTGTTCACGAACAGTCCGGCTAGAAAGGGGCTGCGTTGGTTAGCTCCTTCCCTCTACTTCTTTCTATTCTTCCTTCATCTCTTCCTCCTCAGCTGGTTGCCGTACAGCTGGTTGCAAGTGCTGTGCCCTCATAATGGCAAGGTTGTGCAGCATGCAGCAGACCACCTGAAGTTTGACACTTGCTCTATTGAGTACTGCAGAGCTCTTCCAGAGCAGTTTAAGCAGCAGAAGCATTGTTCCAGCACCCCAGTGGTCTGCTCCATCACATTTCCTGTGGCAATATGGCTCTCATTGTATGTATGCTTCCCACATGTACGTGTCATGAGTCATGTTGTCAAAGTATAGCCCTTGTCACCCAGTAGCCACCCTTCTGTTTGTCATGGTGGTTCAAATGCAGATGACACATCAGACAGCTGCAAAATGAAGGCATCATGGCTGTTGCCAGGATACCGAGCATTGACCTGCATGATTCACTGCATATGGTCACACACTAGCTGGACTTTGAGGGAGTGGACTCGCTTTTAGTTATGGTGTATGTCAGAATTGACATGCGGCACCCTCAAAACGATGTGCATTCATTTAATGACACCCTATACCATGGGGAAACCTGCAAACCTCGCGAAGCCACCTGCTTACTCTTCTGCCTTCTCTCTGGCAAGAGAGAATGAAATGTATTCAGCTCAGCTCTCTGAGAACGGAGCGCCTCAGTGACCTCCCTTACGCAACAGTGGACAGCAAAATGGGGGATGTTGTAAACATCGCCTGCTCCATCCTGGAAGGACAATGACAGATAGATGTTCATGACCATGGTCACCTTCACAGCCATTGAGAATACAATTCACGCCCTTCTCTGAAATTGCAGTTGTGGCTGCATCAGGTGGCATATTTCAGTGTGGACATCCTTAGAGATGAAGGTAGGAGAGTTGCTCCTTGAACACCCTTGGCTCTACTGCTGAGAGCCCTTCTCCCCCTCCTTCTCCTCCTCCCTCTTCCAGCAGCTTGTCCTGTTCTGTGTCGCCTCTGCTTATTTTCCCTGTCATTGCTGCAGTCCAAGGAGAATGCTGATTACTGCACCCGTGTACAGGAGCAAACTGTGTGGAATCCTTGAAGTCATGACAAAGTCCCTCAGCATCTGCCACACTACTCCAAGTAGACTTTAGCAATTTTACATAACGCTAGAAACCACAAGACACTTCTATAATTGCAGCAAGAGCTAGTAGAAATCAACCAGCAACTAACCTGTAAGTAGTTGATGATCCCTTTAAATAGCACTGCTTGGGGCTCCAAGATGGCATTGTTGGCATCAAATTAGCATTACACACTGATTGAAGTCACAATTGGCCTACTCTGTACACTCCCAGTGGGTGATCCCTGCTCACGCCCTAACCTCATCAAAATGGCATCTGGCATGCCTGGCACCAGAAGTGTGAGTGCATGCCACAGATGCCATTTTGGAGCCCAAATGGCACTCACTGTGCCAAAAAAACAAATGCTAAGGAGCTGGATTTTGTGGCCATGATCATAATATTGGGGCTAGATCATTTAGGATGGAAATCAAGAAGCAGTTTTTCACAAAAGGAGAGTAGAAATCTGAAATGGCTGCTTCAAAATGCTGTGGATGCTGGGACAATTATAACTTTCAACATTGAGATCAATTGGTAAGGGTATTAAGGGAAATGGAGCTAAGGTGGGTAAATGGATTTGAGATACACACCAGTCAAAATCTAATTGATTGGTGAAGCAGGCTCAAGCAGCCTATTCTGTTCCAATGGCACAAGAGATAGGTCTAGTATTCTCAATTTTCTATTCAAATAAGCACTGTCAACATTAATGGTGTATCTGATACTTATGTTGTATTTCCAAAACTCTGACAGTGAATTACAATGGTGTCATATAATTAAAGCCTATTAAAAGTCTTGCATATACATGCACTTCTGTCCAACTTCCACTTGTCACAATTTGTGGCAATGCTTTTATGTCAACATTTATAGCTGAAACACACTATGTAAATATTTAGAATGGGAATGACGAACATAAAAACTTAGTTGTTATGGTGTAGTTGCAAGCTTTCCACTACTTGTGATATTATGGCACCTCTTCATTTTCATTCCCTAGCTCCACAGTCTTTGACTTCCTGACCATCCATTTGGCATCTTCATTACTCTTTTCAGCCATGCTCCCACTATTCCTGCCTCCCCAGGTTGTACTTCAAACATTTGGCCCTAACTGGGAGCTGGCTTTTGAAGTGATGGGGTGATTTCCCAAAGAAAATCACCCCACCTTTTCCAATCTTTCTTCATAACTCAAATTGAGATCCAGAAAACACTTGATGGTGTGCAGCATTGCCTAAATCCCTCCCTTGACCATTGCTTCCTTGTTCTTACCCCCTCCCTTTTACTATTTTCCATTCTGTGCAAAAGCTTCTTCATACTCCTTGCCCTTCCTATCTCCATCTATTGCCAAGGCGCCCAAACATCCTGAGTGCCTGTGTCTTTCTTTCCTGTTGCATTTCCCTCTCTGTTCCACAATCTCCCATCTTTGGCCAGATTATCACCCTGCCTGATGCCTCAGAGTCAGCACCAAAAATTGCTTCCTTCCCTGCTACGCCACCTCCCACCTGAAAGGAGAGGAGAGGGAAGCTGAATAGAAAATGAGAAAGAAAAAAATAAGAGAAACACAAGAGAAAGGGAGAGTAATCCAAAGAGAAAACTAGAAGTGAGAAAGAGAGAAGCTACAACACAGAGATCAGAAAGAGAATCTACCTTCCCCATGAGCAAAACTGTGGGAGATCCATATACATAAATAATATCACTCCCATAGTGTTACACATGAGGAGTCAAGACTGTGTGTAGTCTTTGGGTGAACAAGTGGAAATAATTGGACCAGATCATGCAGATATAATTTAGCTTCGATTTTAAAACTCTATATTCATCCCTTATTTTTATATAATACTTTTATTCTTTTATATAATATGATTTTGCATTATTATTTAAGGCTAATTACAAAACAATTTGAAAAGCAGAGTGGAGTTGGTTTTTGCAAAGAAGCTGGATACACAAAGCTACAACACCACCACTGCCAGCAGAGTGTTTACAGAGGGAGTTTCTATTTTAAATTTGGATATAGGAATTTATAATAGGATGCGCGCAAACATACATATATAGTGTGTATGTCAGAATTCTAATCAACTCTTCAAGATTCATATTCTTGATTTGGAATCTCTCAAGAACTCCATGGTGCTAGATTACAGACAAAGAACAGAATCAAGGGGCTGAATTTTATGAGTCCTGTAGGATTAGGATCGGAGTTGGGTCCATAAAATTGTGAGGGAAGGCAGGGGGAGGAGTGCTCATCACCTTCCCGACATCACGGAATTTAGTCTGAGGCAGGGAAGACCAAGGACAGCCTTCCTGCCCAGAGGCCAATTTAAACCCTTAAGTGACCAATTAGGGCCTTCTGCTGCCTCCACTCCAATTTCATGAACATTGGAGGGGCCTGCCGCTGCGTAGAAACACTGCCAGGTGAGATCTTCCGGCCTCATATGGGCTCGGGGAGGTGGGGTCCCTCTTCTGGGGGCAATCCAAGCCCCACAGAGGACACCGCCCCAGCGGTGCTGGCTGCTCCTGTGGCAAGACCTCCTCCGCCATCACCAATCGCTCCCCTCCCACTCCCCCTTGCTAGGACCTGCCTGACTGGCTCCAGCAACCCCGACCCCACTTATCTGCATCCTGGGGTCTCCAACATCTTGTCACTGCAGGCTTCCTGCAGTATCAGCGGTGGCCACCACTCCCAGTGGCTCTAATGGTACTGCAGAGCTGCTGGCTCTCAGGCAGCTCTGGAGGCAGGAACTAGTCCCTTAAAGAGATGGTGTCCCCAATGGCGGACAGTCAATTGACCGTCCTCTATAGAATTCCACCTGGGGACCAAAAGAGGTCTGAGGCGGGGTCTCCCCCCACCTTTTGGCCTGCCGCCGAGATGCCCATTGCCAGGATATATTTCAGCCTATGGAATGCACAATCTCTTCCTCCAAGGCATTCCCTATGATGTGGAGCTGTGGACACAGTGACACCTGATCTTGAAGAAGTAGAAGCTGAGTGCAATACTTTGAGAAAGAACATGAAGCTGACATTACTTATGATGGGCTTTGCCTTGTCTTTACCAACCTTCCACTGCCCTCGTCCCTTTAACCTTGCTCTCCCCCACAGCCTGTTCTGTATTTCTAACTGTTCATTGCAAGTGTTCTTATTATCTCGGCTCAAGGTTTTCAGTATAGGCGCAGCTCCCCCAGTTATAATTTTCTGCCAGTGGCCATGCATGACCTTTTCTTGTGCAAAAAAAAAATGTAACACTAAGGAAATGTGAGTGGCATGGAGACTTGTTTTCCCCTCATGAACACATGTATCCCATGGTGATGAGACACATAGGTGCATTATCCCTGTCAACAAACTTTGCTTCAAGAGTAGTGGGTTCCTTTGTGGCAGGCAATGTAAGTTGACAAAATGGTTATGAGGTAAGTGGATGCTTTGCAGTGGTGGCTCTTTGGATGTGATTTTCAATGATGCTCAGGTGATGACAGAAAAAGTGTAAGAAATAAAGAGGTGGATGAAGGTTCCATCATGTTATAGGGTAATTGCCAACAGTGCTTCACATTAACTTTTCCACCTTTGCTACCCACTCCCTGAAATGTGTGTCACTGGAGGTTACACTGACAATTGAATCATCGTTCAGTAGGGCTTTCTGCCCTCAGTGACTAACAGTCAGACTTTCTCACCCTGCCTTCAGCCAGCAATTCTTCCTTGGATGTAACATCATGAGGCTGCTTCTTCTTCTGACCTTCTTGCAGTTGTATTTCCTGCTGCTCAAAAGTGATCCCTCTTTCTAACAGGCTACAGCTTTTTAAGGTCTGCAATAGCACTCAGTTTCCTGTCTTCCCCGCCCATCCCCTCCCCATGTGGTATACCAATGAAGGACAGCATTATCATTCCTGATATGACCTCCAATGCATATTGAAAAGCCTCAGAAGAACGTTCAGCAGGTTCATGGCAGAGTGGCAGAGTCACACGGACAGACAAAAGTTCCATCCTGCTGCTAATAGGAGGGGAATGCAACCCAATGCTTCCCAGCTCTAACCCCAGCAGCACAGGAGCCATTATATCCCATGAATATTCTGTTGTCTCAGTTACTCACCTCCTGACTCCCCAAAGCCTGTCCACCATCTACAAGGCACAGGTCAGGAGTGTGATGGAATACTCTTCACTTGCCTGGATGGATGCAGCTCCAACAACAATCAAGAAGCTCGACACCATCCAGGACAAAGCAGCCCACTTCATTGGTACCCTATCCACAAACATTCACTCTCTCCACCACCGACGCACAGCTGTACCACCTACAAGATGCACTGCAGCAAAGCACCAAGGCTCCTTAGACAGCATCTTCCAAACCTACGACCTCCACCAACTAGAAGGACAAGGGCAGAAAATGCATGGGGCCATCACCATCTGCAAGTTCCCCTCCAAGTCACACACCATCCTGACTTGGAACTATATCGGCGTTTCCTCACTGTCGTTGGGACAAAATCCTGGAACTCCCTTCCTAACAGCACTGCGGGTGTCCCTACCTCACATGAATTGCAGCGGTTCAAGAAGGCAGCTCACCACCACCTTCTCAAGGACAATTCACTCCGATTCACTCCGCGCGATATCAAGGAACGACTGAAGGCACTGGATACTGGAAAGGCTATGGGCCCTGACAATATTCCGGCAATAGTACTGAAGACCTGTGCTCCAGAACTTGCCACGCCCCTAGCCAAGCTGTTCCAGTGCAGTTACAACACTGGCATCTACTCGGCAATGTGGAAAATTGCCCAGATATGTCCTGTACACAAAAAGCAGGACAAGTCCAACCCGGCCAATTACCGCCCCATCAGCCTACTCTCAATCATCAGTAAAGTGATGGAAGGTGTCATCAACAGTGCCATCAAGCAGCACTTGCTTGGCAAAAACGTGCGCAGTGACACTCAGTTATAGTTCCGCCAGGGCCACTCAGCTCCTGACCTCATTACAGCCTTGGTTCAAATATGGACAAAAGAGCCGAACTCAAGAGGTGAGGTGAGAGTGACTGCCCTTGACGTCAAGGTAGCATTTGACCGAGTATGGCATCAAGGAGCCCTAGCAAAACTGATGTCAATGGGAATCAGGGGGAAAACTCTCCGCTGGTTGGAGTCATACCTAGCGCAAAGGAAGATGGTTGTGGTTGTTGGAGGTCAATCATCTGAGCTCCAGGACATCACTGCAGGAGTTCCTCAGGGTAGTGTCCTAGGCCCAAACATCTTCAGCTGCTTCATCAATGACCTTCCTTCAATCATAAGGTCAGAAGTGGGGATGTTCGCTGAAGATTGCAAAATATTCAGCACCATTCATAACTCCTCAGATACTGAAGCAGTCCATGCAGAAATGCAATGTCCAGGCTTGGGTTGATAAGTGGCAAGTAACATTCGCACCACACAAGTGTCAGGCAATGACCATCTCCAGCAAGAGAGAATCTAACCATCTCCCCTTGACATTCAATGGCATTACCATCGTTGAATCCCCCACTATCAACATCCTAGGGGCTACCATTGACCAGAAACTGAAGTGGAGTCGCCATATAAATACCATGGCTACAAGAGCAGGTCAGAGGCTAGGAGTCCTGCGGCGAGTATCTCACCTCCTGACTCCCCAAAGTCTGTCCACCATCTACAAGGCACAAGTCAGGAGTGTGATGGAATACTCCCCACTTGCCTGGATGGGTGCAGCTCCAACAACACTCAAGAAGCTCGACACCATCCAGGACAAAGCAGCCCGCTTGATTGGCACCCCATCCAGAAACATTCACTCCCTCCACCACCGGCGCACAGTGGCAGCATTGTGTACCATTGACAAGATGCACAGCAGCAATGCACCAAGGCTCCTTAGACAGCACCTTCCAAACCCACGACCTCTATCAACTAGCAGGACAAGGGCAGAAAATGCATGGGAACACTACCATATGCAAGTTCCCCTCCAAGTCACACACCATCCTGACTTGGAACTGTATCGTCATTCTTTCACTGTCGCTGGGTCAAAATCCTGGAACTCCCTTCCTGACAGCACTGTAGGTGTCCCTACCCCAATGGACAGCAGCGGTTCAAGAAGGCAGCTCAGCACCACCTTCTCAAGGGCAATTAGGGATGGGCAATAAATACTGGCCGGGCCAGCGACGCCCACATCCCATGAATGAATAAAAAAAAATTACTGCTTATCCCCATAACCTCCAATCTTATTACCAGCCAGATACTTACAAGAATCCTTTTTTAAGCAGTTGATTTATATTGCATCAATGATCTGTAGTTTCCCTATGAACTTTCGAAAGACAGAAAGAAAGACATGCCTTTATATATCGTCTTTCCTGACCTCAGGATGTCCCAATGCACTTCACAGCCAATGAAGTACTTCTATGACCAATGAATTATTATGGCACAGAGGCTCCAGTAAATTTTGGCAGGAGTGTCTTGTGCCATTTATTGTGTCATTGCAAAGTTTCTTGTCCACCTCCAGGAGCCATAAAAATGGATTATTCAAGCACGACCTCGATTCAAAACAATGGTGATTGTGAATTTGCTGCATTCGGCTTACTTTAACTTTCGCCTACAGGTATGCTGTAGCAGAGAGATTGGTGAGTCGCTTCCAGTATTGCCCTTTAAGGGAAATTATGGTCTTGGATGCTCAGCAGGTGGTCAAATGACTGCAAAGGTTAGTTCTGGGCAGCGGATTTGAAGGTTGAAAGATATTTAAAAACAGAGTTTGCTTTGTGATAATATTTATAATGAAACATGAGGAATTTGTAAAATGTCACAGACAGTAAATTGCCACAATATATTACAGATCTGTATGGGAAACTGATCATTTTCCCTTGAACAGCTGCTGGGCATTTTTATCTGTTCAGCAGACCCATTAATGAAATTTCAAAGTGAAGTGTCAGATTATGCTGCATACACCCTGGTTTACCTCCCCGTGAAAGCTTTGAAATTCACAAGTGAAGCATTGTGTACAGCGTTTCTTTTTAAATTGTGGATGTAATCTCAAAAGTCTTTCACATAGACCTGGCTTGCTATTAAAAATTAAGTAAATGATGCATCTGAGCAGTAATACTATTTCAGAAATCCTTGGATCACTATTGTCATTACTGTGGCATATAATTAGTTTCCAGTAAATTTTGGCTTTGGGTCAGTGCTGGAGGATCGGAGTGGACAACAGTTATACTGAAGGGGCCAAATATACTTTGCTGAGGGAAGGAAGGGTGCAAATTGTGGAGTCTTTGGTCACAATCTTCCAATCCTCCTTGGATATTGGGGTGGTGCTAGTAGACTGGAGAATTGCAAATGTTCCACCACTGTTTCAAAAAGCAGAGATGATAAATCCAGCAACCACAGGCCAGCCAGCCTAGCATTGGTGGTGGGAAAACTTTTAGGGACAATAATCTGGAACAAAATTAATTGGCATTTGGAAAAGAATGGGCTAATAATTGAATGTCAGCAGTAATTTGTTAAAAGAAAATCATATTTGATTAACTTGATGAGTTCTTTAATGAAATAATGGAGAGGGTTGATGAGGGTAGTGTGGTTGATATGGATATGGACTTTCAAAAGACATTTGACAAAGCACCATATAATAGACTTGTTAACAAAATTAAAGTGGCATTAAAGGGACAGCGACAGCATGGATATAAAATTAGCTAAGGAAAAGAAAACAGAACGTAGTGGTGAACAGTTATTTGTTTCAGACTTGTGGGAAGTATACAGAGATGTTCCCCAGGGGTATTAGGATCACTGTTCTTTTTGATATATATTAATGACCTGGACTTTGGCATGCATGGCATAATTTCAAAGTTTGCAGATGATATGAAGCTCCGGAATGTGGTAAACATCAAGAAGACCCCTTAAAGATAATAAAACTCATGTTTTTGGGCTTCTACCTCTTCACTGACAGATTTACCAAGTGGGGTCATAATAACATTTGTGTACAGTTCTGGTCACCACACTATAGGAAGGATGTGATTGCACTGGAGAGGGTGCAGAGGAGATTCACCAGCATGTTGCCTGGGCTGGAGCAATTCAATTATGAAGAGAGACTAGATGGGCTGGGGTTGTTTTCCTTGGAGCGGAGAAGGCTGAGGGGGGACCTGGTTGAGGTATACAAAATTATGAGGGGCAATTATAGGATAGAAAGGAAGAAATGTTTTCCATTAGCAGAGGGGTCAATAACCAGGGGTCATAGATTTAAGGTAAGGGGCAGGAGGTTTAGATGAGAATTGAGAAAAAAAAATTTCACCCAGAGGGTGGTTGGAATCTGGAACACACTGCCTGAAGGGGTGGTAGAGGCAGAAACCCTCACAACATTTAAGAAATATTTAGATGAGCACTTGAAATGCCATAGCATATAAGGCTACGGGCCAAGTGCGGGAAAGTGGGCTTAGATTGGATGGGTGCTTGATGGTCGGCGCAGGCGCATTGGCCGAAGGGCCTGTTTCTGTGCTGTATGACTCTATAATAGTAATAGACTTCAGGAGGACATAAACAGATAGGTAAAATGGGCAGACACATGGCAGATGAAATTTAATGCAAGGCTCAGTACGGGGTCCTTTGCTTTTTGTGGTGTATATTAATGATTTGGACGTAAATGTAGGGGGCATGAGCAAGAAGTTTGCGGACGACACAAAGATTGGCCATGTGGTAGATAGCGAGGAGGATAGCTGTGGGGTGCAGGAAAATATTGATGGTCTAGTCAGATGGGCAGAAAAGTGGCAAATGGAATTCAACTTGGAGAAGTGTGAGGTGATGTATTTGGGGAGGTCAGACAAGACAAAGGAAAACATGATTAATGCGAAAATACTGAGAAGTGTAGAGGAAGTAAGTGACCTTGGAGTGAATGTCCACAGATCCTTGAAGCTAGAAGGACAGCTTGATGAGGTGGTTAAGAAGGCATGCGGAATCCTTTCCTTTATTAGCCAAGGTATAGAATATAAGAGCAGGGAGATGATGCTGGAACTGTATAACTCATTGGTTAGGCCACATCTTGAGTACTGTGTGCAGTTCTGGTCAGCTCATGACAGAAAGGATGTAATTGCACTAGAGAGGGTACAGAGGAGATTTACGAGGATTTTGCCAGGCCTGGACAAAATACAGCTATGAGGAAAGATTGGATAGGCTAGGGTTGTTCTCCTTGGAACAGAGAAGGCTGAGGGGAGATCTGATTGAAATGTACAAAACTTTAAGGGGCCTGGATAGAGTGGAGGTGAAGGGTCTAGTCATCTTAGCAGAGAGGTCAGTGATGAGGGGGCATAGATTTAAAGTGATTAGTAGAAAAATTAGAGGGGAGATGAGGAAAAACCTTTTTACCAAGAGGGTGGTAATGGTCTGGAACTCACTACCTGAAAGGGTAGTTGAGGCAGAAACCCTCAACTCATTCAAAAGGAGTCTGGATCTGCATCTCGAGTGCCATAATCTGCAGGGCTATGGACCAAATGCTGGAAGGTTGGATTACAATAGGTGGATCGTTTTTCGGCCGGCACAGACACTGCCTTAAACTTTCAATGATTCCATTATTCTAAGTGTGAAGTTAAATATTTTGATAGGAAGAATGAGGAGAGGGAATATTGTAAATGGTACAATTTTAAAGGGGTGCAGGAACAGAGAGACATAGGATGTTTTGAAGGTGACAGGACAAGTTGAGAAGGCTGTTAAAAAAGCATATGAGATCCTTGGCTTTATTGATAGAGGCATAGAGTACAAAAGCAATGAAGTTATCCAAAACCTTTATAATAGACTGGTTAGGCCTCAGCTGGAGTGTTTTGTTCAATTTTGGGCACTGCACTTTAGGATGTCAAGGCCTTGGAGACAGTGCAGAGATTTACTGGAATGGTACTAGGGATGAGGGACTTCAGTTAGGTGGAGAGACTGGAGAAGTTGGGGTTGCATAGAAGTATAAGAGAAGGTTGACAGAGGTGATTAAAATCATGAATAATTTTGGTAGAGTAAATGAGAAGAAACTATTTCCAGTTGCAGAAAGGTCTGCTTTGCTTTAACAAATGAGAATCTGGATAAATATTATATCCAATTCAAATTAATTTTTAGTTGTGAAACTGGGTTTGGCTATGTTTCAATATTCACTCCGGAATATTTGTGTTGTAATGCAAGCAAATTGTATGTCTCTAAGCATCCCCAAGTATGGGGCATATACTTCACCAGAACAAGCAGTGCTAGTTATGAAGCCTGTGTTCCTTTATGTTGCAACAAATTGGCATATAAATAGTTCATGTCCCTTTATAAATGGCGGACAGCTTCTGTGTAATGGGTACATGAGAACATGCACTGGTATTGGCTTTGCACTGTGCACAAGAGCTGCATCTCCAAAAGTAATAATCTTCAGTGTGATTTTGTTTTTTGTTTTCGATCTGTCATCACAATCTGAGAACTTGGCTGAGATGGCTTTTGAAAGAATGTAGATGTAAAGAACAAGCTAAAAGAAAAAATCGAAAGATGAGGAACCAAGAAGAACAAAACCTGTAGATGCCTTCTTCAAACAAGCAGGATGGGACTTCAAAGTGATGCTGTTCTTTCTTATTAATCAGCCTTTCTAGGCATGGAGCAGAATAAAAACAGTTCCAAACAAAGAACAAAGAATGGTACAGCACAGGAACAGGCCATTCGGCCCTCCAAGCCTGCGCCGATGAAACGATTTGTGTATTTTTTTTGGGTGGGGGGTGGGTGGGGTGGGGGGGTAGAGGGGCTGCTGTGACGTATCACAGCTATTTGCCCTCTTTCCTGATTAAATGCTGTATGACCCTTCCCATTTGCATTTAAATGACAGTAATGTCATGTAGTAGACTATTATAATGCACTTTATAGTGCTGAAATGTAGATTCTTTAACTATTATTACACTTAAAGCTTGAAAAATTTCAGTTTTATGCACATTATGCTCCATTGATCCAATAGTTAGTAATTTTCCTAATAAAGGAATTCAGACTCCAAATGCAATTTTTTACTTGCTAGCTCAAGATTTAAAAATAAAGGTAACCTTTTTGAAAACAGCTATAAACTTTCACTGCAACAGAGAAAAAGCTGAACAGAAAAATGTGAATCACACATGAATGGAAATTGTGAATTACCTAGAGCCTTTCCACTGGAATAGAAACGATGGAGCTAATTAAAATCTGGCATGTTTTAATTAGTTTTACCTTTATTTTGACATAGCATATGTTAGATAGCTCTTTGCAGCCTTGAAGGGAAAAATTGTGGGGGATCTGCTTTCCATGTGATGTACCTCTCTTTGTCCTTACTTGTCACAACATTTTTTTCTTTCAAGGGGTTAGATTTTGACCTTGTGTGTAATGGGTCGTAGCGAATTGGCAGCCCAATTACATTGCTCTCGCTTTTTAGCTCCATTTACACAATTGCACAACTTCTAAATCTACTCTAAGGAGTCTCCATCAGCCTAGAAAGCAGCTATTTCATCCAAATTAAAGTGAAGTGGATGTTCATTGCTGACTTATGCTGTTTGGAAACATGGTACAGCTCCAATGGCTGTTATTGACTCAGACAGCTCTCTTCTCATAGTTCCCATCCCCCCAAAAGACTGTTAAAGATAAACAACTCCCTATTGGCCTGTACAAAAGCAAGTATGCAGAAATCAATGCTGGCAAGCAAAAGAATCTTCCATTTACCAGCAGCGCATGTCCACTTCACTTTCACTTGAATCAAATAGCTATCCTTAAGCTTCCATAGAGCAGAACTTCAAAGCATTATCCTTTGAAGAGGAGTTGTTTGAAGTTGAAGATGTACAATACATGAGAGTAAGTACTTTAAAGCACTTTTCCATCAACACTAGTTTAGTGAGGAGCATGGAAGACTGCAGTCTAGATTTTCCAGTTGGCGTTATATAACAATGCCATAAAGCACCACAGCCTCACAGCTCCAGGGACCCGGGTTCGATTCTGGGTATTGCCTGTGCGGAGTTGCAAGTTCTCCCTGTGACCGCGTGGGTTTTCGTCGGGTGCTCCGGTTTCCTCCCACCAACAAAGACTTGCAGGTGATAGGTAAATTGCCCCTAGTGTAGGTAGGTGGTAGGGAATATGGGATTACTGTAGGGTTTGTATAAATGGGTGGTTATTGGTCGGCACAGACTCGGTGGGCCGAAGGGCCTGTTTCAGTGCTGTATCTCTAAATAAATAAATTGGTTGATCTATGTTTGTGGCCTATGATTATACAAGCAGTACAAGGGAGCTGGATTTAGCATAAACATATGGATTTGGCATGTGGATGCTGGTGACCCATAATCCAAACTAAACAAGCACTCATAAAAGCACCTTGAATTTAAAATAACCCCCTCCTCTATCCCAGGTTATTAACTTGTTTCTTTACTTGTACATTTGAAAATCATAGAATTTTTTTTGAAGATATTGCAAAGTCAACTATGCTAAACCTTTTGATATTGCACACTTCGATTTCCAAAAGGCATATGATAATGATCCAAGTGGAAACTTACTAGTAAAGCTCAAACCTGTGGTGACTCAGGACAAAACTTGGGAATGGGACATGAAATTGGCTGGAAGATTGAATGAACAGGTACTGGCCAGAGGAGTAATAACAGGATGGGAAAGTATGATGTGGCTTGCCCTAGGACTTAGTTTTGGCACCACTACTGTTCTTAATTTTAGGTGCTGTCTTTGGATAAGTTGCTAAACCAAAGCCCGACCTGCTCTCTATGGTAGAGATGAAAGATTCCATGGCAATGTTTCAAAGATGAGCAGGGGAGTTCCCCCAGGTGTCCTGGCCAATATTTATCCCTCCATCAATAGCACTAAAACAGATTATCTGGTCATTATCACAGTGCTGTTTGTGTGACCTTGCAGTGTGCAACCTGCGGCATCTCTTGCATTACAACATTGTAAAGTGCATTCGGACATTCTGCGGTCATGAAAGGCACTACATAAATGCAAGTCTTCTTTCTTTCTTAATTTATATCGATGATTTGGATGCAAAAAATCAATACAGATTAGTTAGATTTGCAGACAATACCAAAGTAGGAGAAGCAGTTCAATTAAGACAGACAGCTGAAATGGTGAAATGTTAAACAAAATATGCAAATGAACTAAAAATTGCCAGATTAAATTTAATGTAGCCAAATGTAAAGTACTGTACATTAAATGACACAAAAAGGTTGCATACATATGCTATGAATGGTGTTTAAATAGCTAAAGATGAAAGTGAAAGGGATGCCGATATTTCTTCTATTACGAAAGCAACCATATCTAAAAATTAGAAAAGAAAATATAATTAAAGGTTGGAGCTCAAAACTGGGGAAGTTATTGATACCTAATGCTGTGGTCTTGGGTTTGAATTGTACAATGTCCGAGCACCCACGTTTCTGTTTACCTTTCTTCCAGCACTGCCCAAGATTACAGTGAGGTTATTTTGCAAATGATGAAAACTGAAGCGTGTTTAGACTGAGAAAAGATTATTCAACCCAAATACCATAATGACTTTAAGCTTATATACAGGACTCACTCAGAATCCCTCTTAACTGGTACCAGATCTTTATCATGAAAAGTCATTTTGAAAATTGAAAGGGACAAATACAGACAAAAGATTAAACAACAAACTAATTTTTTGTAATATAAAGATAAGTCTTGACCGAAAAATTGCAATCAAAATAAACGAGCAGAGTATCAATAAACTTAAAAAGGGAAAATTTAAAAGCAAGTTATTTTTTTAACTGAACCTTCTGGTGCTACTGTTGAATTATATATTAAATTAAAATATTGGCTTGTCTATACATCAAGTTATTGAGCTCATTTTCACTGTCTGATGGAACTACTAAGTGGCAGCAAGCCACTTCCTTACACCTTTCTTGCAGAGAACTGGCACAGACATGATGGGTCGAATGGTCTTCTTCTGTGTTGTAACCATTCTATGACTCTATAAGTGAACAAAAACAGGCCAATACAAATAACATTACTCTTAGGCAATTCTAAGTGAATGATTATCGCACAGCATCAGCACAAGAACAGAAAGACTGCTCCTTTCCCTTTTTCAAAGATTACTGCATGGGAAGATTAGGAGAAGAATAGTTTGGCAAAAGGTGGGAATGGGAAGATGTCTGTTCTTGGGTGATGGCAATAACTGCAGATACAGGTGTTAAAACTGGTGGAAAGTCAAATTTGCCAGATTTTTCCCTTTTTATTCCCCCCAAAAAAGAATAAAATTTGAAAAGACATGTTGCTCAGTTGGGCCTTGTTAGTGAGTATTCAGCGATTGATGTGGCAGTTAATCCTTGGGAGAAATTAAAACAAACTGGTAGTAATTAATTCACTCATTTCACTGGAGTTAATACAATGATGGAAAAGCTAAACTCCTTGGCACTGCATTTGTTCGGCATAGATTTTTGCAGCAATTGGTACATTAACTGCTGTTGGTGGGTCCAAGAGTAGAGGTCCTACTGGCGAATAAGTACCTATCCCACCAACAACAATTGAGCTTTTGAAATGACACTGCTGTAGTAAAACCTGATGGACTCAGGGACATTTTACGCAGATGAACAATAAATTGCTGAGCATTTCAGGGCACTGCTCAGCTGCACACCTAATTCCTTCTTATTACAAGTTCAAAGATGGGAAATCAATAAATTAATTTGAATCTATCAAGTCACACAAACAGGGCACACAAAGACAGCTTACCCTGTCTGCTGCTTCACCTGAAGATATAAGTTTTCCTTTTGTGGCATAACAATGGCGCAACGTCATCAGCTGAAATTACTTTTAAAAAATCATACAATTAGGCTACAACACTTAAACAACACAGAAAATCTGATCATCTCAAAGTCAATTTGAGCTTCGTACAAAGCCACTGAACAGTTAAAAGAGTAAACAAATAGCTACTTGAATAGAAATGTGAGTGCTTGAGTGTGCTTGGCAACAAAGGGACAGAAGGTGGCCATTTAGCTCCTTGAACCTGTTCTGCCATTCAATGAGATCATGGCTGATCTGTGCCCTACTCCACATACCTGCCTTTGATGAATATCCCTTAATACCTTTGGTTAACAAAAATGTATTGTGACGGAAACCACACCTGCCAAACGGAAACATTAATTTTGTCACATGGAACACTACTTGAATTTTTTACTGGACATTGAACATGACTTGTTTAAAAGGACCACAGAGCTGAACAGCTAAAACATAGCTGCACATTTGCATTCCGAGAGACAGTTGCCGAGAAAGAAAATGGGAGTGCTCCCTGATTCAATTAGTGAGATGGGTATTGTCAATAGTGATGATCAAACGACATTCAGAGCCATTGACTTTATAAGAGACAGCACTCCACCATCACCCCCTCCCCCCACTACCGAATGTGTCCAGTAAGCTTTGAAGAATCAAAAATCCTCCCCAGAAGATGCTGTTTCAAACAAAGAGCTGGTCACATGGCTTATCTGCTGGCCAGATTGGGAACTGTTTGAATTGTGCCTTACAGAAAGCTTTGGGGCAGACTGCAATTTGATGACAAAAGAGAAAGAAGCTATCTCCCTGTCTCTCTCTCTCAAGTAAAGTCCCAGAGACACATGGAAGCAACTTAAGCCTCAAGACAGAGGACATCTTCAGCCTTCTGGTACCAGAGAAGCAAATTTGAAAGTGTGCTTTGGGCCCCAGCGAGAGGACTGCAATTCCAACCAAAGACTTTACACAAAACTAAAGACAGTAACTGAATTCCATCTACTACTCCAAACCCTCCCACTTCAAGTCTTTCTCCTCCTCTGTATCTATTTGTGTGTGTGTTTATCTTGTATGCATGCTAGTGTGGTTGCGTCACATATTTTTAGTAATTTTAACTGAGTTCAAGTGTTAAGGCTAATAAACTTTCATTTTTCTTGTTTAAACCTAAGGAAACCTGTCTGATTGGTTCATTTACAATTACAGTTAGAGAGCAGTGAGCAAGGACTCATTGAGGTGAAACTAAACACATTGTGTTTTAAAAGTTAAACCCTGTTACTGCCAAACCAGGAAAGGGGCCAGGGGGGAGCCTGAGACCCCATCCTAAAGGCCGGCTACCCAACCTGAACCCGACGGGACCCGATGACATGTGTCGGGTTCGGGTCGGGTCGCACTTCCGGGTACGGCATTCGGGCTCGGGTCGGGTTGGGCCAGGTCGGACATGCACTATCACCACCTCTGTTAATTGGCTCCAATGTTAATGTACTTTTTGGACTTGAAAGGTGGTTTTGTTACTGTTACTTTAAGCTTGTGCAGATAAGCAACAAAGTGAAAAGCGGAAGGTAAGTTTCCTGATGGCTGGGTCAGGTCGGGTCGGGCGTGGGAAAAAATGAAAGGACTCG
This sequence comes from Heterodontus francisci, assembly GCF_036365525.1. Taxonomy (NCBI): domain Eukaryota; kingdom Metazoa; phylum Chordata; class Chondrichthyes; order Heterodontiformes; family Heterodontidae; genus Heterodontus; species Heterodontus francisci. The sequence continues at coordinate 24,464,562 of NC_090387.1, read as the reverse complement.
GGCTGGGTCGGGCTCGGTGTCGGATATGGGTCTGTTAGTCTCAGGTCGCGTTTCATTTGCAGACGGCCTTTACCCCTTTCTCACCCGCTCGTAACAGAATCAATTTCTGATTTGAAATTAACAATTGACCTAAGATCAATTGCCATTTGCGGAAGAGAATTCAAAACTTTGACCTCCTTTTGTGCGTAGAAATGTTTCTTAACTTCACGCCTGAAAGGTCTGGTTCTAATTGTTAGACTATGCTCCCTAGTCCTAGTCTACCCAAACAACAAAAATAGTTTCTCTTGATCTGCCCTATCTGTTCCCCTTAATATCTTGCAAACTTTGATCAAATCACCCCTTAATCTTCTAAATTCCAGGGGATGCAACCCTAGTTTGTGTAATCTCTCCTTGTAACTTAAACTTTGAAGTCCAGGTATCATTTTGGTAAATCTACTCTGCACTCCCTCCAAGGTCACTATTGTGGTGAAATATAGGTATAATAGGCTTGATTAGATAGAACTTAGATACAATTAATACAGCATACCTTTTAGAATTAAAGACTGAATAAATGGTCAGTTTTCAAGACTCACTGAAATTCCTTTTAAGGGCAGCGTTAAAAATCCATGAACATCCTTGTTACAATGGAATGTGTACTAGAAACATCTTTTAAGTTAAAAAATCCATTCCAAGGTCTCTGCTACATTGGAATTAGAAGATGAAACATATCGAGACTTGCAATACGTGGTCCGTACTGATAACTATAATCCTAATTAGTTGATTATGTTAATGATATAGACAGACTGACTTAAGGAGATGGTACAAGGTACCATCAAAGAACCATCACAGATGATCAATCACAAAATGGAATATTACCTATAAAAACAGATGCCACGTAAACCCAATTTAACCCAGAAAGGAAAAATGTTACTGCACAAATTTAATTAAAAATCTTTTAAGTATAAGACACATTTATAAAGTTAAGTCTTAGTGTTACTATAAAACACTGCAAACATTTTGACTAGATAAAAGCTCACAACTTCATGAGAAGGGAATTCTTGGCAGATTTTTTTTTTTAGATTTAGATTTAGAGATACAGCACTGAAACAGGCCCTTCGGCCCACCGAGTCTGTGCCGACCATTAACCACCCATTTATACTAATCCTACACTAATCCCATATTCCTACCACATCCTCACCTGTCCCTATATTCCCCTACCACCTACCTATACTAGTGACAATTTATAACAGCCAATTCAACTATCAACCTGCAAGTCTTTTGGCTGTGGGAGGAAACCGGAGCACCCGGAGGAAACCCACGCAGCCACAGGGGGAACTTGCAAACTCCACACAGGCAGTACCCAGAATTGAACCCGGGTCGCTGGAGCTGTGAGGCTGCGGTTCTAACCACTGCGCCACTGTGCCGCCCATATAATTAATTGGGACTAAGTAACTAATGATATTACCATATATGGTAAAGCGGGAAAAACACGCACAGAAAGGTAACAGCTACATTCCAAAAGATGAGTTAATAGATTCGAAACAGTATAAACGTGAGATTTTTGAATCAAAATCAGAAGTATTAAAATTCCTCATCAATGCTTCTCAACCTATGGTAAGAACTGACTGCATGACAAGAGAATTCGGCTCTTAACAAGAGTGTTTTGTCTTCTTAAGCAGGAGGCTTACTCGGAATTTAAGGTAACAGTTTACTTTGAATTTTGATGGATATTCTAAGATATTTTGCTGTAACATTGTCAAAGTTGAACTCTTGGGTTCTATTTTAGAAATAAGATTATGGCTAGAATTTTACGCCACCCTGACGAGCGGGGTAGGGGAGGAGGGGGTGGCGTAAAATGGAGCGGGAGGCATTAGGAGGCCTTCTCGACCCGCTCCCACCTCCGTTGCCACTTTATGTAGGGCGCGGTGAAAAACGGCCTGCCCGCTCTAGGCCAACCAAGGCCCTTAAATGGCCACTTAACGGCCACTTAAGGGCCTTTACCCGCCTCCACGCGGATTTTATGCGTGTCAAGTGGGCATTCTGGAGCTGGGAGAAGCACCATAACAAAAGCAGGCGTCTTCCAAGCGTCCCAGGGTGGCCCTCATGGGCGGGCATCCTGTGCCCGATGGAGGGCCACCCCCGCTTCCCCAACCACCCCCAAGACACAAAACGCCCCCCCTTCTCCCCAATCGATCACCCTGGCCTTGCCGGGGCCTGACCGATTACCCCCGGCAAGGCAACCAAAACTTACCTTCCTTCCCAGCTCCCAGGCATCTTGTCTTCATGCTGAGTTGCAGTCCCAGCAGTGGCCATGGCTTAAGGTGGCGCTGCTGAGACTAAGAGCTGCCGGCCTGCTGATTGGCCAGCAGCTCTATTAGGCGGGACTTCCTACCTCAAGTGGGTGGAAGTCCCGCCTCACACCAATTGAAGCCCAGGGACCCACAAAATATGGGTCAGATCCCCAGGCAAGGCGGATGTGGGGTTGCCACCGACTTTTCAGTTGGTGGTCGGCTCCCGTCCACCTTAAGTAAAATTCCAGCCTATGTTTTACATCTCTTAGTAATCTTTGATATTGTAGTATACTTAGCCACTTAAAGTGTATTGCATGTTCAATTCTTTAATAAATATATAAAAGTTAATAAATCGTTTTACATAGCATTCTGTATACAACTACAAGAACCCCCTCTGTGTCTCCTTAAGTGGGGAAATACTTATTGAAGAGAATTTCCCAGACCCTTATAATAGCTGGGATATTTATGACTTAGCTATAATTATTTCTAAAATAGGCTATCTTTTTTTGAGGGAAGACTAGTTCAGTTTTTCAGACCCAAACAAGTGTCTGTAGGAATCTGTCTAGTTTGATTTAATTAAAGGAGACTCATAGGGATGTACACTTGATTTGGTTTAGTCCCTATATGGAGTTAAAGTCATAAATCACTTCACAATATCCTTCCTAAGGTGTGGTGCCCAGAACTGCTCACTGGGTGTGGCCTAGCCAGTGCTTGGTATTGCTGCAGCATAGCTTCTACCTCCTTGTATTCTAGTCCTCAGCATATAAAGGCCAGTATTCCATCTGCCTTTATGATTTTTTTCAGTACCTGTGAAGTGGTGCTATGCGAACCAATGTTTCCCCCATAAAGTCTCCACTGCCTGCTTACCTCTTGTTATAACCTCTCTTACCTTAGAAGTGATTTCATCCTTTATAACTAAGGTTATACCTCCCTCTCTACCATTTCCACTATCTTTCTTGTAGGCCTTATAACCTGGTGTATTTAATTCTCAGTTGTGACCATTTTGCAGTCATGTCTCAGTATGGCTACCATGTCACACCCTCCAAGTTGAATATGTGTCTGCAATTCATTCAATTTGTTCCTTATACTCCATGTATTCGTAGAAAGAACTTTATGTGGACCACACACCCTTTCCTGTCTTTCTACTCCAATGTTTTACTCACACATTTCTTATTTCTCTCCCCTGGTTTAATTACTTTATGTCTTTTAGAATGCCCTTGAATTGGCTAAAGCAGAATTTCTGACTGTTACTCTACTCTGCTCCCTTTTATTTTTTTGCAACTTATTTATTCAACCTTTTCCACCTGAGCCTTCCCCACCACTTACTAGTTTAAACTTCTAATGACCACCCTATTTATCATTTCTGCTAGGACCTGGTCCTAGCCTAGTTTAAGTGAAGCCCATCCCAACAGTACAGTTCCTTCCTATCCCAGTACCAGTGTTTCATGAATTGGAAGTCTTCTTTCCCACAACATTCCTTCAGCCACATGCTCGCCTTCCTAACCTTATTATCCCTATGCCAATCTGTACATGGCGCAGATAATAATCCTGAGATTATGATCATTAAGGTCTTGTTTTTATTTAGCTCCTAGCTCCTGGTCATCTTCAAACAAGACCTCTTTCCTATTCTTCCTTATATTGTTGTTCCAATATGGATCATAACAATTGGATCCTCCACCTAACCACCCCGCCCCCCGCCCCCACCCCCAACCCCTCCAATATCCTTTCAAGCTGCTTTGAGATGTTCATCACCCTGGCACCTGGTAGGCAACATACCATGTGCGACTTTCAATCCTGCTTACAAAGGATGATATCTGTCCTCCTAATTATTGAATCCCCTACAACTACCACATTACACTTCCTCTCCTCCTACTCCTCCCTCTTTGGACAGCCTCCTGCTCCTTGGTGGCCTGGTCTGCTTTCTGGCTTTCCTTCCAACAGTCTTTATCATTATCCTCACAGGTAGCAAATATGAACAATACGAACATACGAATTAGGAGCACGAGTAGGCTATTCGACCCTTCGAGCCTGCTCCGCCATTCTATAAGATTATGGCTGATCTGTTTGTGGACTCAACTCCACTTTCCTGCTGACCCCCGATACCCTTTGACTCCCTTGTCTGTCAAGAATCTGTCTACCTCTGCCTTAAAAACATTTAATGACCCTGCCTTCACCGCTCTCCGGGGAAGAGAGTTCCACAGACTCATGACCCTCTGAGAGAAAAAGTTTCTCTTCATCTCTGTCTTAAACTGTGCCCCCTAGTTTTAGTCTCTCCCACAAGGTGAAACATCCTTTCAACATCCACCCTGTCAAGTCTCCTTAGGAGCTTATATGTTTCAATAAGGTCACCTCTCATCCTTCTAAACACCAATGAATACAGACCCAACCTGTCCAACCTTTCCTCAAAAGATAACCCTCTCATCCCAGGAATCAGTTGAGTGAACCTTCTCTGAACTGCTTCCAATGCAATTATATCCTTTCTTTAAGTGAAAAGACCAAAACTGTACACAATACTCTAGATGTGGTCTCAGCAATGGCTTGTACAACTATAGCAAAATATCTCTACATTTATATTCAATTCCCCTTGCAATAAACAACAACATTACATTTGCCTTCTTAATCATTTGCTGTACCTGCATACTAACCTTTTGTGTTCTATGTACTAGGACACCCAGATCCCTCTGCATCTCAGAGTTCTGCAATCTCTTCACATTTAAATAATAGGTTGCTTTTCTATTTTTCCAGCCAAAGTAGTCAAGTTCACACTTTTCCACATTATACTCCATCTGCCAAATCCTTGCCCACTCACTTAACCTATCCTTTCGAAGACTCCTTATATCCTCTTCACAACTTACTCTCCTTCCTATCTTTGTGTCATCAGCAAATTTATCAACCGTACATTCTGCCCCTTCATCCAAGTCATTGATATAAATTGTAAATAGTTGAGGCCCCAGCACTCCACTAGTTACAGCTTGCCAACCTGAAACAACCCATTTATGCTTACTTCCTGTTTCCTGTTAGCTAACCAATCCTGTACACATGCTAATATATTACCAACTATACCATGGGCTCTCACTTTGATATGGCACCTTGTCAAATGCCTTCTGGAAATCCAAGTACACCACATCCACAGGTTCCCCTTTATCCACATTGCTTGGTACTTCCTCAAAGAACTCTAATAAATTGGTTAAACATGATTTCCCTTTCACAAAACCATGTTGACTCTGCCTGATTGCATTGAGATTTTCTAAATACCTGCTTAATAATAGATGCCAGCATTGTCCAGAATCTAGGGAATTTTAGAAAATTAAAACCAATGCATCCACAATCTCAGTAGCCACTTCTTTTAAGACAGTAGGAGGAAGTCCATCAGGACCTGAGGACTTGTCAGCTTTTAGTTCTAATAATTTTCTCTGTACCCTTTCTCTGATGATGGTAATTGTTTTAAGCTCCTCCCTCCCTTTCAACTCTTGATTCACAATTATTTCTGGGATGTTATTTGTATCCTCTACGTTGAAGACGGAGGCAAAACAATCTGTTCAATTCCTCTGCCATTTCCTTATTTTCCATTATTAACTCCCCAGACTCACACTCGAGAGGACCAACACCCATTTTACTTACTCTTTTCCCTTTTAAATACCTGCAGAATCTCTTGCTATCTGTTTTTACATTTCTAGCTAGCTTTCTCTCTTACTCTAATTTCTCTCTCCTCATTATTCTTTTGATCATTCTTTGCTGTTTTTTATATTCTGTTCAATCTTCTGACCTGCCACTACTCTTCACTAAATTGTACGCTTTTTCTTTAGATTTGATGCTATCTTTAACTTCCTTCATTAACCATGGATGGTGCATCCTTCCCCTAGAGTCTTTCTTTCTCAATGGAATGTATCTTTGCTGTGTATTATGAAATATCTCCTTAAATGTCTGCCATTGCATCTCTATTGACCTATTCTTTAACCTAATTTTCCAGTTTACTTTCGCCAGCTCTATCTTCAAGCCCTCATAATTACCCTTATTTAAGTTTAAAACATTAGTCTTAGATCCACTCTTCTCATCCTGAAACTGAATGCGAAATTCAATATTGTGGTGATCACTGCTACCTAGGGATGCCTGTACTATGAAGTCATTAATTAATCCTGTCTCATTACACATTTACCAGATCTAGAGTAGTCTGCTCTCTGGTTGGCTCCAGAACGTGCTGCTATTAGAAACTGTCCTGAAAACACTCCATGAACTCATCTTCCAGCCTAGCTTTGCCAATCTGATTCGTCTAATCTAGCTATAGATTAAAATCACCCATGATTATCACGTACCTTTCTCACAAGCACCCATTATTTCTTCCTGTGTATCCCGTCCTACAGTGTGATTATTGTTAGGGGGCCTATAAATTACTCCCACAAGTGACTTCCTAGCTTTACTATTTCTTATTTCTACCCAAACTGATTCTACATCTCCATTTTTAGAACTAAGGTCACCTCTCGCTATTGTACTAATGTCATCCTTAATTAACAGAGCTTCCCCTCTACCTTTCCCAAGTTTCCTGTCCTTCCAAAATGTCATGTACCCTTGAATATTCAGGTCCTAGCCTTTGTCATCTTGCAGCCATGTCTCTGTAATGGCTATCAGATCATACATATTTATTTCTATTTGAGCTATCAATTCATTTGTTTTGTTACGAATACTACGCACATTCAAATATAGAGTCTTTAGTTTAGTCTTTTTATTATTTATGCAACCTCTAGCCTTAGCTGTTTGCACGCTCTTATTTTTTTTACATTCTGTCCCTTCCTGCCATGCTCTGATTATTATTTCCCTTATTGCTACCTTGCTCTCTTGCCTTGTCCTCTCTCTTTAATTTATCATATCTTCTCTCACTTGATCCCTCACCCCCACTATTTAGTTTAACGCCCTCTCTACCGCCCCGGTTATATGACTTTTATTCATTTTTTTATTTTAATTTAGAGATACAGCACTGAAACAGGCCCTTCGGCCCACCGAATCTGTGCCGAACAAGAACCACCCATTTATACGAACCCTACAGTAATCCCATATTCCCTTCCACCTACCTACACTAGGGGCAATTTACAATGGCCAGTTTACCTATCACCTGCAAGTCTTTGGCGGTGGGAGGAAACCGGAGCACCCGACGAAAACCCACGCAGTCACAGGGAGAACTTGCAAACTCCGCAAAGGCAGTACCCAGAACTGAACGCGGGTCCCTGGAGCTGTGAGACTGCTGTGCTAACCACTGCGCCACTGTGCCGCCCGTTGCGCCACTGTGCCAGAGCACTGGTCCCAGCACGGTTCAAGTATCAAGTATCTGATTGATAGAATCAGTTTCTGCAGATCCTCGAGCTCTCGCTCACTTTTCCCTTACTCTGTACACTATCAGTTACACTAACCTTGTTCTGAACCTACACTTCTCTATGAGTTGTGACTGAGATCTGGAGCAAACTGTCCAGATACGACTCCAACTCACACTCCAGCTCAATGACTCTGAGCTGAAGAGATTTGAGACTGTCATCTACTGCAGATGTGTTTACTGGGGACAGTCTTAGTGTCCATAAACTCTGACATACTGCTAACTAAACACACAACCTACTATGCCATATTTTACTCTAGATTACTTGGATTATTTATGCCTACTTTTTAGTTTGCTATAATGTTCTTTTTCCCTTTACCTACACCTAACTTGCACTAAACGTAGGACAAAAACCTTAAATACTTACTGCCTCAAGCTTACATAAACCACGATAAGTATTGGAGGCAAAAAAAAGCACCTCCTTTCCCCTCTCTTCTTATTGAACATACAGGTAGTTCCCAGCACTCAGCAGCACAACACTCCTTGATACTCAATCTTCATTACCTGATGGAAAGCTGAATACAGAGGATGATGAATTACAACTGATCAGAGAAGGGAAAAAAATTGAAAGAGCATCAAGAGTAAAATGCATTACATACCAGGCAGCAAAAAAGATACAAAACTGCTTTATCTTTGACTAAACTCTCCACACGTAACCTACCAATAACCAAAACAGAATTCCAATAAATGGGAAGAACATCCTGGTGCTTGAAATGTTTGTTTATTACTTTTCAGTTTATGCATATCCTGTAGAACACAGTAAATGCACTAAATGCTTTGAGGCGTGGATGTTTGATTTTCCATAATTGTAGGCATTAGATGATGTGGTATTCGTTATATCTGCTGCAAAATGTTATTTATATCACATTATATCACTGATGTTGATTAATACAAGCTATTATAAACAAGCATCGTAATAACATGGTGTTTAAGGTAGCTAATGCTGAGCAGCACAGAAAAAAAGCTTCAAAGCTTTACGAAGATGGATCACATTGGGGTCTTCATGTGCCAAAAAAAACCACCACTCTTGAGTAGATTCAGTTAACCATTGAATTACTGTGCACCTTATGGAAACTGATGTTACTCAAGTAATGCTTTGCTCTTTCTTCTCTTTGCTGCTAATCCACTTACAGCTTTGTTTCAACTTCTGATCTTGCCACTATAGAATTGGGTTCTGAATTTGTGCTCATTGTAATTGTTGTTTAATTCTGTTCACCCTAAGTAGATTTGGTCTGAAATTTGATTCTGCTTAAGCTGCGACCAGGAATAATTAAGACTTTGGGCGACATCGAGTCAGCTATCTGATTTTACTTCTCTCCTGATTTTCTTTTCCTTTGACTTTAATGGGCAACTGATCTGATATCACAATTTTACACTGTCTTCCAAAGTTAAAATTCTTCTCTCCATGTGCTAAGGTTCAAATGCTTTCCAAGTACTTTTCCCTGTGCCCAATGCAAAAGACAGTATTCACAGACAAGCACTTGCTTATAAAGGAATAACCTGACCTTATCCAGGAGTAATGTGCCTGGGAAAAACAATAATCCTTATTTTCCAACTAATTTCACTGTACCTGTCCAGGATATCTCCAACTGATGGACAAATAGCACGCTGACAGCCTATCACAAGGAATGGCTAGATGAAACACAATGGGCATAAAATTGAAATTAAAGCAAAATACTGCAGATGCTGGAAATCTGAAATAAAAACAGAAAGTGCTGGAAATACTCAGCAGATCAGAGAGCATCTGTGGAGAGTGAAACAGAGTTAACATTTCAGGTCTGTGATTTTTCATCAGCATTTAAGCTCAGTAGCACCACTGCTGCCAATGCTACAGAAGCCCTGAGGCAAGAAAATGGTGCCGTCCACACTTCTGGCCACTTCCTGCATGGCCCATCTGACGCCCCTTCCTGGAAAGGGGGATAGTGCAGGCATGCCGTGTGTGCGCCAGAAGCAGCAGGACTGGTGCTATCATGATGTCAATCAGCCATTGCAGAAACTTCATCTGAGCATGTCCAAACAACACCTGTCCTGATAACTCCCAATTGAACAGATGTTCAGCAGCATGAGGCCCCATACAACAGTGCTATTTAAAGGGCTGGGCTCCAGCTTAAAGGTGAGGTGCTTTTGACTTACTTCTGCACAGGCTGAATTTGTGGAAATACTGTGCTCCCACTCTCTTTTGCCTTGAGCTCCTTCCCTTCCCCCCATCCCCCACTGGGTAACATAGTCTCTTTCCTTCTATCCACCTCTAACACCAATACCTCCAGCGCTGCATCAGTGAAGCCGGGAATCCTCTCGCTGCCTGCTGTTCCACTTTTCTTGTCCAGAATTGCAGCAATAGCATTCAGCAGCAGCCTCCTTTGATCAGTACAGCTCCCCTTTAAGAAGGACAGACTGCCTTTAAGAGCTGGAGGCTAGCTGGAACACATGCTAGCCTGACATGCTATTAGGCCACCTGTTAAGCGTGCATCTAGCCAACAGCATAGGTTGCTCTGGGCTGCAGGCTGAAATCATTTTAATGAGGAGGCAGCACGAAATTTCTGTGCTGCTTGTCTCCACGGCAACGAGTGGGGGCAGGTTGTGAATTGCAATCCCTGCACATAATGATGGGTGCAGAACAATTCTGAGTCCAATGATCCTTTCCAGTTCTGCACCTTCCTATTTTGCTGTCTCAGGTTATAAATTACAAAGCAGATTTATAAAGAAACTTAAAATTAGAGGACGCATAGCCAACTAACAGTAGAAAGACAATTGCAGTAAATTAACATTACTTACAAAATCTGTTTCTATATAATAAAATAGATGTCACAAACCTAAGTTATGTCTCATATATAGGAATACACATCTGGGAAGAAATAATTAGATATTTGGCTTTTCATAGAGTCCTTTGTTGTAATTTTTGTTGCTAAGACCTGGTAACACTGGACTGGTGCACTCTAAGACTCTGGTTTATATTGTCTGAGCATGGAGCACCAGACACCCTGGCTGAAATGCCAACTGCACTAGACCTATATCTCTGATGAGTCAAACCTTTGCAAATGACTAGGTCTGTTTCTGTCTCACTCACTGTTAGTCACATTTTGAAATACTTTGGACAAAGGGTAGTTCGCCCTTCATCTTTTAACTAAGTAACTGCCAAATTAAACATACAATTTTATCTAACCAAATTGTGGTGACAACTTGTGAACAATAAGGAGATAACATTTCTCCACCCCTCCCATATCCAGTCTGAGGTTACAAATGGTTTAATAATTAAAGATATCCGAGAAGAAAAAGGAATTAAAAGATATCCCATTTACGTTGCTATGTGACACAAATATATGGCTGGAAAGATGGTGCAGGACAGAGAACTTTAGATTTTTGCGACCCTGGGACCAGTTCTGGACAAGATGGAACCTGTACAGGCCAGATAGGTTGCAACAGAACTGGGACAAAATCCTTGCGGGGTGATTTGCTGATGCTAATGGGAAGATTTTAAATTAACTTGGCAGGGGTGTGGGAATCAGGAGATAATATAAGAGAGGAACACCAAGGTGCACAGAAAATTGGGAAAGACAGATAGCACTAGAGTAGGAAATAGCAAAGTATTAGGTTGGGTCAGATTGAGAGTGCTTGACTGTGCAAGAGAAGGGAGTAGTTCCATATTAGATGGGACTGGACTGAGAAGGACTATGAGGAATGAAAAGATAGGATTACAATGCATGTGTGTAAACACACAAAGTGTGATGAATAAGGTTGGTGAGCAACAAGCACAAATGGAAATATGATGTAGTGGCAATAACAGACATGTGGCTTAAAAATGGTGAGGACTGGGCACTTAACGTACAGAAAAGATAGAGAAGGGAAAAAGGGAGGTGGGGTGGCAGTCCTGATTAGGGAAGACATTGCAATACTGGAAAGGGAGGAAGTCCTTGAAGGGGCAAGGACAGAATCCATTTGGTTAGAGTTGAAGAGCAAAAAGAGTATGATCACATTACTAGGATTATTCTATAGGCCTCAAAATAGTGAGAGGGAGATAGAGGAGCAAATCTGCAGGGAAATCGCAGGGTTGTGCAAGAACTATAGAATGATGATATTGGGGGACTTTAATTACCCAAATATCAATTGGGATAATTTTAGAGTAAAGGGTAAGGAAGCGGAGAAATTTCTGGTTTGTCTTCAGGAGAACTTCCTTGATCAGTATGTTCTTGGCCCAACTAGAAAGGAGGCATTGCTGGATCTGGTGCTAGGAAATGAGGTGGGCCAAGTGGACCAAGTGTCTGTCGGAGAGCACTTGGGTAAGAGTATTCATTGTACAATAAGGTTTAGACTAGTAATACAGTAAAACAAGGAACAAGATAAGGTAAAATATTTGGATTGGAAGAGGATTAATTTCAGTGCAATGAGAAGGGATCTAGCCAGCGTAGAATGGAACCAAAGACTGACAGGAAGAGCTGAATTGGAACAATGGGTTATCTTAAAGGAAAAGATGCTTCAAGTACAGGCACAGTCAACAAGGGCGAAAGGTAGGGGAACCAAAAACAAGGCTCCTTGGATGACGAGGGAGATGGCGATTATGATGAAACAAAAAAAGAGGGTGTATGATGCATGTCAGTGAACTCATCAAGTGAGAACCAAGCCATATACAATAGTTGAGAGGAGAGATGAAGAGGAAAATACGACTGGCAAAGAGAGAAGATGAGAATAGAATGGCAGTCAATATAAAAGGGAACCAAAAGATCTTCTACCAGCATCTAAATAGTAAGCGAGTTGTAAGAGGTAAAATGGTGTAAGAGGCGACAAAGAAGGTAATATAAAGCTTAGAGTTGCATTGCAAGACTAATATACTTAATGAGTATTTTATATCAGTGTTCACGAAGAAAATGGAATCTGACAAAATATCAGTAGAAGTGGAGAGAGTAAAGGCGATAGGATAAAAATTGAGGTGGGGGAGGTACAAAAAGGCTGGCTGTGCTTAGGGTAGATCAGTCACCTGGTCCAGATGGCTTGCATCCCAGGTTACTAAAGGAAGTGGCAATGGAGATAGCGAAAGGGCTTGTCATTATCTTCCAATCTTCTCTGGATACGGGGGAGGTGCCAGAGGATTGGAGAGTAGCAAATTTGACACCCTTATTCATGAAAGGGTATAAGGACAGTTCTAGCAACTACAGGCCTGTTAGTTTAACATCAGTGGTGGGTAATGTTTTGGAAACAATAATCAGGGAAAATATCAGCAGACACTTATAGAGGTCTGAGTGAATTAAGGATAACCAGCATGGATTTGTAAAAAGCAGATCAACTTAACTCATCCAATTGAATTTTTGACTAAGTAACAGAGAAGGTTGATGAAGGGAATATGGTAGATATTTTTATATGGATTTTAAGAAAGTGTTTGATAAGGTATCACAAAAAAGGCTGGTTAACAAAACTGAGGCTCATGTAATAGGAGGGTCAGTGTACAAGTGGATAAAAAATTGGCGTAAGGACAGAAAACAGCGAGTTGTAGCAAATGGTTGCTTTTCAAATTGGAGGATAATAGACAGTGGTGTTCCCCAAGGGTCAGTGATGGGACCACTGCTTTTTTTGCTATATATAAATGACTTGGATCTTGGAATATAGAGTAGAATCTCAAAATTTACCAACAACATCAACCTTGGAGGTGCAGCAAACAGTAAGGATGGTATGAACCACCTGCAGGAGGACATAGATAGGCCAGCGGAGAGGGCAGAGAGGTGGCAGATGGAATTTAATAGAGAGAAGTGTGAGGTGATGCATTTTGGCAGAACGAATAGGGAGAGGCAATATATACTAAATGGTACTATTCTAAAGAGTGTGCAGGAACAGAGGGACCTGGGGATGTACGTGCATTGATCTTTGAAGGTGACAGAACATATTGAGAGAGTGGTTAGTAAAGCATATGGGATCTTGGGCTTCATAAATAGAGGCCTTGAGTACAAAAACAGGGAAGCTATGCTGAACCTTTATAAAGCTCTGGTTAGGCCCCAACTAGAGTATTGCATCCAGTTCTGATCACCACACTTCACGGAGGATGTGAGGGTCCTTGAGAGGGTGCAGAGGAGATTTACCAGAATGGTTTCAGGGATGGGGGTTTTAGTTACCAGGTTAGGTTGGAGAAGCTGAGTTTGTTCTCCTTAGAAAAAAGGAGATTAATTGGAGATTTAATAGAAGTGTACAAGATTATGACAGGCTTATATAAGTTAAACAAGGAAAAACTGTTCCTATTAACTAATGGTACAAGGACTAGGGGACACAGATTGATGTTTTTGGGCAAGAGATGCAGGGGGAATATGAGGAGGCACCTTTCAGCGCAGCAGGTTGTAATGACCTGGAACTCGCTGCCCACAAGGGTGGTGGAAGCAGAGACAGTCAATGACTTTAAAAGGAAATTTGATGGCCACTTGAGGGAAATAGTCATGCAGGGCTACGGGGATTGAGCAGGGGAGTGGGACTGATTGGATAGCTCCGTGGAGAGCCAGCATCGACTCAATAGGCCGAATGGCCTCCTTCTGTGCTGTAAATGACTCCCTGACTCTATGACCAGCCTGTGTTCTCAGTCAGAGTGGTAACCAACTTAAAGTCACCACTGCCACAAGCTTCCCCCACCACCCCACCACTCGCCCCACCCCCACTCCCGGTGCAGTGGCAGCAAGACCACTGCTGCTCAGACGCTGCATGCACCTGCAACACAGAACTGTCCTCATATTATAATGAGGTTCTGAATCATCTCTAGTGCACGTGTTTCTAATGGCAATGGTGCAATAAACCGAGAAATAACCACCGCCAATATTCGTGGGCAAATTCACTGCTTCCAGCCTCCAACTGGGCAGCTGTACTCAACGGACTGCAAATCAGAGAATTGGTTCAATAGTGCAGTAGCCTTTTTAAGCCCGTGCTCCTTTCTAGTGCGAGACCACCCTAGGTCTGTGCAACTGATGATTTATCCCTCATATTTACTTATCTCTGTTTTAAGTTGAATTAATCCACCTTTTTGCCTGAATTGAAATAATGAACAAAGAAATGTTATATGAGTTAAGCTTCTGTCTGCTAATATCAGTAATAGCAATTTGAAGGCCATGGAAACTGAAAAGGGGCTGATTGCTATTTTTAGTGCAGTGGTTAACCTGCTTGTGTAATATTTCTATGTGCATGATTTTATCATTAACCTTCTTAAAATATATTGGTCAATAGGTTTGTTCAAAAAGGACAGAGATGGGCAAAATTCACCCAGGAGTCCTTCCTGGCCAATGATTGGCACTAACCCTGGAGAAATGACCTAAAGAGCATCACGGCAGCAGAAAAGGGAAACCCCTATGGAAATGATACCCCAGCAAATGAAGCAGTGCATTAGAGGTATCATTCAGTGGAATTCCAAACCATTATCACTGACGAGCCAGCACAGAAGAGTGAGAGTGATCCATCATTACCTTTATGCCTTTGCTGATCATTCTTGTCCTTCGCTCTTGTGTACATATAATTGATCATTGTAAAGGTCCAGCTGTCTTTTAAAGGCAGCACTGTTATCATAGAAACATACATTAAATTTCTGCAATGACTTACTGTCAGCATTGACACAGAAGATATACTGTGAACAGAATAATGAGTCACTTAATATTTATAATGAAAAATCTTCTGTTAACTTTTAAGCTTCTTTGTTTTTTCAGTAACATGCTGCACCATGAAACTAAATTAATCTTTAGTGTATAGTGAACTCAGCGACAAAAACTTTGATGTTGGGACTTACTACTTGGCAATGGTGTGTTTTGAACAACATATAAATCAGGATTCTTGGTCTTCACAGTTAAAGTGCAAGTTCTGCCAGATTGGAATATGTTTACTTTCATAGTCAGCAATTCTGCTTGTAGTCAGTAATTAATTTTTTGTTTGGGTTATGCTACTATAAGATCCATGTAGGCTCTGAAGTGGAATAGCCTGTATAAAAGTACAGAAATATGAATATGATTTTGAACCATCCATGTAATTAAAATGTCACTTGCTGCCTATATCACCTTAAAGTTGCTGAAACTACTTATGAAACTCTTGTATGAAGCAACTTGTTTCTTTGACCAATGAAAGATGTTTTCTTGTGCAATCTTATGCATAAGTAGAATACAATGCTAGGGTACCATCTGCATTTGTGAAGTTACCCAATGAAGCAGCTCTTTTACCGTCTTATACAAGTTAACAATTTTCATCCTATTATGTCATAAATTATTAGAATAAGGGATTTCAACATCCCACATGCCCGACTGGTTTTCTGTCAGGACCTTTCATGTCAAGCCAGATCATTCCTCCTAGAGACAGACTGGTAATTGTAGAGAATTCTGTCCTAATAGCTTTATGTGCACTATGAGCTCTCCTGGTGACCCATATCTATCAATGTCTACTCAGGTCTCCAGACCAATAGCACGAACTTTATGACTGTCTCCACCATATAATGTCCAAGTTTTCCTTGAATTTTATAAACTGTATTGGCTATAAGAAAGCCAAAAGCCAGTATACAGAAACCAGAGGATAAAACAAAAAAAAAGCATATGCAGAAAACTCAGGTGCAACATCAAAAATACAAACGGTGATATATTTTTAAAAAATCTTTGAAGGTCAACTGAAATATTTCATTATAGTTACAAGTGTCAGTAAATCCCACCATTATAACTTCCCCACAAACACCTCTTACATGTAAATCATTTATGTGAAAAATGCTGAGTTAGGCTATGTACTATATTTTAAAATCTGGGTAATTCAATTGAGCGAACAACATCAAGGTGTTAGACTCTCCTTTTGTGAAATAAATGTCTAAACTTCATCATAGACCTCGCTATATTGTATGTGTGCTACTGGATTTTCTGAAGGAAAACAGTTCAATAAATCACATAACTTCTTTCCCCCGGTGGCTGTCGAGTAGTAACAGTAACAGGATTAGGGATATAAATGACTGAATAGCCTAGATATTTTGGGGAAACAAAAGATCTTTAATACAGTTTTCTAACTGCAGAATGCATTTGCAAACAGCATGTGTAATTTCATTACCTTTGAGTGACATATCACACAATAGACAGTAGCAAAAATATCTCAAAAGATTACAGTTAGAAATGGTTTAAAATGATTTTTGTGCTTTATTACTAGATTAATGTATAACTAGCCCCACAGTGTAATCCATTTCTTTTCTTCTTGGCTGAAAACCATTTTCCAATCAAAGCTGACGTAATACACTGGATCAGACTTTTAAAGCTACAGAAAGATGGATCTTTTCCACTGAACACTTCTACTGTTGAATATTCTTAAGTAGAATTAAGCAAATACATTATCAGGCATGACGTTGCGAGCAGTTTCACCTCTGAGCAAGAAGGTTGTCTGTTCACAGTCAAACTGAAGAGAATTGAGCAAAAAAAAATGACACTCCGATGCAGTACTGAGAGAGTGCCGTACTGCCAGATGTGCTGTCTTTCAGATGAGAGGTTAAACCAAAGCCCTATCTCCCCTCTCAGGTGGATGCAAAAGATCCCATGTACTGTTTTGAAGAAGAGCAAGGGAGTTTTTTTCCAGCATCTTGGCCAATACTTAATCCTCAAACAACATCACCAAAAAAAAGGGCCTGAATTTTTCAAAAGATGAACAAGTCCTGCTGCCAGAGCCAAAAGCGGGAGCCGACGCCCCCTCCCCCCACCCACCACCACCACCCAGCGGCAGCGGGGCCTTGGGGTGGCACTTTGCCAATGGCGGCCAATTAATAGGCCTCCACTGGGGCCATCATCCAATTCAGGATGGCAGATGGCAGCACCCCCCCCTCCCGCCCCCCCATTCCCAGAGCTGCTGGCACAATCAGAAGATCTTGATAGTACCACCACTAGCAGTGGCGACTGCTGAGGCTGCATCTCGAAGGGGAGGGCACCTCAGCGCCAAGGTGCCCTCAAAGATGGGTGAGCTTATTTTGGGAAGATGGGGCCAGGCAGGCAGGTCCTGGGGATTGGGAGAGGGTGGTAGTTGTTCTGGCGATGCGGCCTTGGCGTGGGGATGGACATTGTCACTGTGGAGAGCTTCATGGGCCATGGAGTACCTGGTGGTCTCCCCACGCAGAGGCAGGCCCTCCTGACGTGGGCAAAATGCCTGTGGGGGCGGGAAGTGGCCCTTAAGTAGCTCAATTTGCTGCCCAGCGGGCAGCCATGCCACTGAGGTTCCTGCTGCTGGCAATATGCCATGACAATGAAAAGACATCGGTTTCCCCTTGGGAAAATTCAGCCCATGATCTGGTCATTATTACATTGCTGTTAGTGAGAGCTTTCTGTGTGCAAATCAGTTACCATATTTCTTGCATTACAGGAGTAACTGCACTTCAGAAAGTACTTCTGCTTCCCAGAGAACCACCAAATCAGCATCCACATCTTCAAACCGGAAGCCTCAGGACCGCCAAAGGAAAATCACATGACCACTGAATTCAGTCTGAAGTCAGCCAAGTCACCAACCTCCTTAGACTGTATAATCCTTTTATCTCTCTAGTCTCTAATTCGACCAATCTATCCTTCCCCACTCTGTAACCTATTTGTGTGTGTATTAGTTGGAGTGTATTTTATTATTTTTACTTAGATCAGTTTAAGTACAATAAAGCTGTAAAGTGCTTTGGGACAGTCCGAAGGCATGAAAAGCGCTACATAAATGTAATTTATATAGATGGATGGAACATCCACTTGGCACTTCTGAAGATGGTTGCAAACACTTCAGTCTTGTCTTTTGCACTCAGGTACTAGGCTCTGCCATCATGGAGATGGGCATGTTCATGTACTCTCCTTCCGCTGTTAGTTGTTTAATTGTTCACCACTATTCATGACTGGATATGTCAAGACTGCTGAGCTTTGATCTGATCCGTTGGCTATGGGGCCACTTAGCTCTGTCTATAGCATGCTGTTTCTGCTGTTTAACATTCATGCAGTCCTGTGTTGCAGCTTCACTAGGTTGACACCTCCTTTTTAGATATGCCAAGTGCTATTCCTACTCTCCTCATTTGAAACAAGGTTGCTTCCCTGGTTTAATGGTATTGGTCAAGTGAGGGATATGCCAGGCCACAAAGTTACAGACTGTGGTGGAATACAATTCTGATGCTGCTGATGGCCCACATCATCTCATGGATGTCCTGTTTTGACCTGCTCGATCTATTCTGAATCAATCCCCTTTAGCACAGTGGTAGTGCCACAGAACACGCAGTAACCTCAGTGTGAAGATGGGACTTCATCTCCATAAGGACTGTGTGGTGATCACGCCAACTAATGCGGTCATGGACGGATGCATCGGTGACAGGTAGATTGGTGAGGATGAGGTCAAGTAGGTTTTTCCCTCTTGTTGGTTCTCTTACCACCTGCTGCAAGTCCCGTGGCAGATATGCCTTTCAGTAGAGTCATAGTCGTAGAGTTATACAGCACAGAAAGAAGACTTTCGGCCCATCGTGTCTGTGCTGGCCATCCAGCAGCCAAATATTCTAATCCCATATTCCTGCATTTGGCCCGTAGCCTTGTATGCAATGGCGTTTCAAGTGCTCATCTAAATACTTTTTAAATGTTGTGAAGGTTCCTGCCTCCACCACCTCTTCAGGCAGTGTGTCCCAGATTCTAACCACCCTCTGGGTGAAAAAATCTTTCCTCAAATCCCCGATAAACCTCCTGCCCCTTACCCTGAACCTCTGCCCCCTGGTTATTGACCCTTCCGCTAAGGGAAAAGGTTTCTTCCTATCTAACCTATCAATGCCCCTCATAATTTTGTACATTTCAATCATGTCCCCCCTCAGCCTTCTCTGCTCTAAGGAAAACAACCCTAGCCTTTTCAGTCTGTCTTCATAGCTGAAATGCTCCAGTCCAGGCAACATCCTGGTGAATCTCCTCTGCACCCTCTCCAGTGCAATCACATCCTTCCTATAGTGTGGTGCCCAGAACTGTACACAATACTCCAGCTGTGGCTTAACTAGCATTTTATATAGCACCATCATAACCTCCCTGCTCTTATATTCTATGCCTCGGCTAATAAAGGCAAGTATCCCATTTACCTTCCTCACCACCTTAACTACCTGTGCCGCTGCCTTCAGTGATCTATGGACATGTACATCAAGGTCCTTCTGACCTTCTGTATTTCCTAGAGTTCTACCATCCATTGTATATTCCCTTGCCTTGTTAGTCCTCCCAAAATGCATTACCTCACACTTTTCAGGATTAAATTCCATTTGCCACCGCTCCGCCCATCTTACCAGCCCATCTATATCTCCCTGTCATCTCAGGCTTTACAACACCACCAATTTTCGTGTCATCTGCAAACTTTCTTATCATACCTCCTATAGTCACGTCTAAATCATTAATATGCACTACCAACAGCAAGGGCCCCAGCACCGATCCCTGCGGTACACCACTGGTCACAGGCTTCCAATCGCAAAAACAGCCCTCAATCATTACCCGCTGCCTCCTGCCACGAAGTCAATTTTGGATCCAATTTGCCAAATGGTCTCTTACCTTATTAACCAATCTCCCATGCGGGACCCTATCAAAAGCTTTACTGAAATCCATATATACTACATCTACTGCTCTACCCTCATCGACACATCTAGTCACTTCCTTGAAAAATTCAATCGTTAGTTAGACACGATCTCCCCCTGACAAAGCCATGCTGACTATCCCTGATTAATCTCTGCCTCTCCAAGTGGAGGTTAATCCTGTCCCTCAGAATTTCTTCCAATATTTTCCCAAGCACTGATGTTAGATTCACCGGCCTGTAATTACCTGGTTTATCCATACTACCCTTCTTGAATAATGGTACCACATTCGCTGTCCTCCAGTCCTCTGGTACTTTTCCTGTGGCCAGAGAGGATTTGAAATTTTGTGTCAAAGCCCCTGCTATCTCCTCCCTTGCCTCACTTAACAGCCTGGGATACATCTCATCTGGGCCTGAGGATTTATCCACTTTTAAGCCTGCTGAAACAGCTAATATTTCCTCCCTTTCAATGCTATGTTCAAGTATATCATAATCCCCCTCCTTGATCTCTACACCTACATCATCCTTCTCCATAGTGAACATCGATGAAAAGTAATCATTTAAAACCTCACCTATGTCCTCCGGCTCCACACAAAGATTGCCACATTGGTCCCTAATGGGCCCTACTCTTTCCCTGGTTATCCTCTTGCCCTTAATATACTTATAAAATGCTTTGGGATTTTCCTTTAT
Source organism: Heterodontus francisci (assembly GCF_036365525.1). Classification (NCBI taxonomy): domain Eukaryota; kingdom Metazoa; phylum Chordata; class Chondrichthyes; order Heterodontiformes; family Heterodontidae; genus Heterodontus; species Heterodontus francisci. The sequence continues at coordinate 24,443,736 of NC_090387.1, read as the reverse complement.
CTTGCGTGCCAGTGTTTTTTCATGTCCTCTCTTCGCTCTCTTAATTACTTTTTTAAGTGCCACCCTACACTTTTTATACTCCTCTAGTGCCTCCGCTTTTTTCAGCGCTTGGGATTGGCCATAAGCTTCCTTTGGTTCCCTGATCCAATCCTCTATGTCCCTTGACATCCAGGGTTCCCTGGGCCTGTTAGTCCTACCCTTCACCTTAATGGGTACATGTTGGTTCTGAACTCTCACAATTTCCTCTTTGAATGACTCCCACTGATGTGATGTAGACTTTCCCACAAGTAGCTGCTCCCAGTCCACTTTGGCCAGATCCTGTTTTATCATATTGAAATCGCCCTTCCCCCAATTCAGTACCTTTATTTCTGGTCCATCTTTGTCCTTTTCCATAACTACCTTAAATCTTACAGAGTTATGGTTACTATCCCCGAAATGCTCCCCCACTGACACTTTTACCACTTGTCCAGCTTCATTCCCTCGTATTAGGTTCAGTACTGCCCCTTCTCTTGTAAGACCTTCTACATACTGGCTCAAAAAGCTCTCCTGTATGCATTTTAAGAATTCTGCCCCTTTTAAGCCTTTTGTGCTAAGACTATCCCAGTTAATATTGGGGAAGTTGAAATCCCCTACTATTATTACCCTATTATTTATACACCTCTCAGAGATTCGCCTACATATCTGCTCCTCTATCTCTCCCTGACTATTTGGAGGCCTGTAGTACACACCCAGCCAAGTGACTGCCCCGTTTTTGTTTTTAAGTTCTACCCAAATGGCCTCATTTGAGGAACCTTCTAAGATGTCATCCCTCCTTACTGCAGTAATTGACTCTTGATCAACTGTGCAATGCCATCTCCTCTTTTATCCCCTCCCCTGTTGCACCTGAAGATTCTATACCCTGGAATATTGAGCTGCCAGTCCTGTCCCTCCCTCAACCATGTCTCTGTGATAGCAATAATATCATAATTTCATGTACTAATCAACACCCTCAATTCATCTGCCTTACTAGTAAGACTCCTTGCATTGAAATCGTTGCAATCCAACCTTGCATTTTTCCCTTGAGTCTTACCAGGTCTATATTTGCTCTGCCTTCCAGGCAGACTCACTTTCTGTTCTATATTACCCCCTACTGTACCTCCACTCTGTATCCCATCCCACTAGTACTTGGCTAGTATTGGTGCTACCGAGCCACCTTGGTGATAGGCATTGAAATCCCCCAGCCAGAGTACAGTCTGTGCCCTTGCTACCCTCAGTACCTCTTCCAAGTTCGAAATGCTTCATCAGCTGAGGGAGATTGGATGTTGTTAAGATCAGCTGAGGAGGGGTAGTAGAGTTCCACTCTTTTCCCTCTCCTTGTTTGACCACAACAGGTTTATTTCTTTTTGAAGTGGATATACTTGCCAATTTAGTGAGTGTTTAACTGTTTATGTGCCATGATTATTAAAAAATCCAATCGGACAGGTTTTCTCAAGTTTAACAAAGGAAGAGGTTAGCTTTATTGTACTTAAACCGATCTAAGCAAAAATAATAAAATACACTCCAACTTTCACACATGCAAATAGGTTACAGACTGGGGAAGAATAGATTGGTCAAATTAGAATCCAGAGAAATAAAAAGAGTATACAGTCTGAGGAGGTTGGTGGCTCGACTGACTTCAGGCTGAATTTGGTGGTCCAGACTTTCCTTTGGTGGTCTGAAGCTTCCAGTTTGAAGATGTAGATACTGATTTGGTGGTTCTCTGGGAGGTAGCAATGCAGCTGATTCCCTTCATGGGGGGTCTCTGCCTGTTCTCCCACAGCCAAAGGCTTGCAGGTTGATAGGTAAATTGGCCATTGTAAATTGCCCTAGTGTAGGTAGGTGGTAGGAGAATTGAGGGAAGGTGGGGATGTGGTAGGGAATATGGGATTAACGTGGGATTAGTATAAATGGGTGGTTTGATGGTCAGCACAGACTCGGTGGGTCGAAGGGCCTGTTTCAGTGCTGTATCTCTCTATGACACTATGAAGGGCATCAGGTGCATGGGAACACCACCACCTGCAAGTTTCCTGTTAAGTCACACACCATCCTAACTTAGAAATATGTCACCGTTCTTTGATCATCGCTGGATCAAAATTTTGGAACTCCCTACCTAATAGCATGGTGTGTCTACCCACACCACATGGACTGCAATGGGTCAAGAAGATGGCTCACCAACACTTTCTCTAAGGAAAGTAGGGATGGGCAAAAATGCTGGCATTGCCAACGGCACCCACATCCCATGAACAAATTAAAAAATGGTTCTTACATAAAATATACTGCAAAGAAAGAGGCAAACTAGTCCATGCCAGAGTTTATGCTCCACACCTCTCACCACTCTTCATCTAACAATATCAGCCTAAACTACTATTCCTCAGTTTGCACAAATCTACTCAGGGACTCTTCTTGCACATACAGTTGTCTGGCAAACTGATTGCTTTTAGAAACACACACATCATTAATGTATCTCCCAATAATGACTCTACTGTCTGGTCATACCAAAGGGATTCAGAAACTACAATAAATAAAAAGAAACTTCAAACCACATGCACTTCACTGCCAAACTGCTGTTCTAGTCAAACCTCCTCTGTTTACTCTGCAACCTTCTCACTCCACTGGCTTATCACAGCTCAGCTGCCTTCTTCATCATACAATCTTACAAAAACCCACTCAAGCAGTGCAGGTAGAAATTGATCAGCCAATTCAAGCACAGCTACCACTTACAAATCAGCCAATCAAAGCATACCCAACCGGCAGTACCTTCACACTGACTCAAATAATTAGCTAATAGTGAAGTGATTTATGACTTTAACCCTTTAAAAGGACTAAACCAAATCAGGAGTACATCCCGACGAATCTCCTTTAATTCAGTTCGAACCGGACAAATCCTTATAGACACTTATTTGGGTCCAAAGAATTTAACTAGCTTTTCCTCAAAGAAAGAAAACTAACAGAGAATATTACCATCTTTCGGATAGCTTGTTTTTAATTATTATGGCTCAGTAATATATATCCCAGATATTATACGGGTCTGAGAAACTCTCTTCAATATGTATCTGTTCACCTAAAGAGACACAGAGAAAGGGTTTATTTATTATTTTATTTAGAGATACAGCACTGAAACAGGCCCTTCAGCCCACCGAGTCTGTGCTGACGAACAACTACCCATTTATACTAACCCTACAGTAATCCCATATTCCCTACCACCACTAGGGGCAATTTACAATGGCCAATTTACCTATCACCTGCAAGTCTGTGGCAGTGGGAGAAACCAGAGCACCCGACAAAAACCCACACAGTCACAGGGAGAACTTGCAAACTCCACACAGGCAGTACCCAGAATTGAACCCAGGTCTCTGGAGCTGTGAGGCTGCAGTGCTAACTACTGCACCACTGTGCAGTTCTTGTAATTGTATACAGAATGCTACATGAGATGGTTTATTAACTTTTATATACTTATTAAAGAATTTACCATGCAGTACACTTTTAAGTGGATAAGTATATCACAATATTAAATATTACTAAAAGATGTAATACATAATCTTATTTCTAACATAGAATCCAAAAGTTTAACTTTGTGAATGTTACAGCAAAATATCATAAAAAATCCATCAAAATTTAAAGTAAACTTTTACCTTAAATTCCCCAAGTAAACGATGGGGTGAGAAGTATTGTCTGAGGAATTCAATACTTCTAATTTTTTACTTCAGATAGCCTCATGTTTATCCTGTTTCTAAAGTGTCTTATGACCTTTTAGCATATAGGTGTTACCTTTCTGTGTGTTTTGCTCGCTTTCAAGATCCATATTTGGTAGTATCATTAACTAACATCGCCACTTAATGTTTTTCTGGAATTCCCCTGCTCTTGAAGTTGCGAGCATTTATCTGGTCAAAATGTTTATAATTGTGTTTACTTGACCTCTTGTTCCTGTAAGTCCATTTTATTTTTTTATTATCTATAATTGTGTCTTATGGTAGGATAGGTTGAACCCTCTTTGTGGGTCAATCTGCTTACATATACCAATACTATGAAATTTATTATATAATTAAATTTATGGCTACCTTTTACTGATGTCGCACAGGATATTTTAATGTGTGTTTATCTTCCAAGTCCCTGGCAACAGAGATTCAATTCTAACAGGGACTTTAAAATTTTTTTATGCTACCTTCTTAAAGGAGAATGTCAGTGAGTCTTGAAAACTGACCATTTATTCAATCTTTAATTCCAAAAGGTACAATTTTTTAACTATATCTAAACGCTACCTACTTAAGCCAGTTATACCTATATTCCATCACAATAGTTAGCTTGTTTATTAAATTAACGTAGTTAACATTTGCAAAAATAATAGCAACAAAAGGGAAAAAAAACTACCAGCAATTTAACGACTAACGAATCAATAAATATCATACATTAAATATAGTACTCACCAGCCTCCAGTTCTGGCCAAACTCTGTGTAGAGTTTGGAACCGAAGAAGGGTCACTGACCCGAAACGTTAACTCTGCTTCTCTTTCCACAGATGCTGCCAGACCTGCTGAGTGATTCCAGCATTTCTTGTTTTTGTTTCAGATTTCCAGCATCCGCAGTATTTTGCTTTTATGTAAGAGTTTATGGTGTTGGGGGTAATACCCTAGCATAGATAGAGGATTGGCTAACTAATTCGAAACAGAGAGTCAGGATAAATGGGTCATTTTCAGATTGGCAAACTGTAACTAGTGGAGTGCACAAAGATAGGTAGGAAAGCAAGTTGTGAGGAGGACACAAAGAGTCTGCCTAGGGAGATAGATTAAGTGAACGGGCAAAAGTTTGGGTTCTGGGAGGTTGGCAGGAAAGTGGAGTTAAGGCTACAATTAGATGAGCCATGATCTTACTGAAAGACAGAGCAGGCTTGAGGGGCTGAATGGCCTACTCTTGCTCCTATTTCTTATGATCTTATGATAATATTATTCCAAAGCAATTACCATATGAACGCTGATGACAATCAACTACCATCTCTATTGACCCAAAGGTTATTGCCACACTCTCAAATTGGCTGTCTGATATCAAGATTTGGATAAGTCAAAACATCTTCCAAAATTGAGGACATAGTCTTCAGTTCTCATCATCATATTCTACTTACTCCATCAGATTTCTGTCTGCCATCTCAAGCTAGTCAGGAAGAATGGAACCTTGACATCCTTCTCTACCCCTGAGCGCAACTTCCAGCCTCACTCTGTTATCAAAATCACTTCCTTTCACATAGTTTATCATTGCTCTTCAATGGTAGAACAGAGAACACGGGGTTGAGGAGAGGTCTAGCACTGGAGAATATGAACCAGGAGGAGATCACTTAGGCAATAGGAGTACGTTACTGCCCTCTGGAATTCTCTACCCAGTTGCCACCTCCTTGCCATCTCCCTACTGTTTCCCTGTGTAAACATTCCCAGCTTCATTTATCTTTCCTTATAGGTTAGCTGGCCAATCCTCAGTATCAACACTCATTATTTTCTGACAATTTCAAGTTTCCTTTCATTTTTGGATTAGATTCCGTTGTCACTTCAACAAAGCCAATGCAGTCAAAGTGAAAGGGATTGCTTCAGATACTCTTTGATGGCTCAGCTGTGTGGATGTATGTGCATAGAAGCCAAATGATCAAGAAGGTGACAGGCTCAAACACTGGTGTGTGCTGAATTTATTAGTTTCAGTCACAGACAACAAAGTCAATTTAAGTGTTTGGACATATTCCGTTAATTCATTGTAGTTTATAGAATTTATGTGATTTTTTTTCACATATTTCTTTTTTAATATCCAAGAAACTGTTTTATACTAATTTACAGGTGAGACTTTGGTCTCTATTTGAAGCTATGTCTTAAACAATTCTTTTATTAACTACATTTGCAATGTCGTCTACAGCTAATGGCCACAGAAATTCTATCACCCAGTTTTGTCAAAGTGTTTTTTCATTTTACTTTCCCAGAAAATTCCTTTTTGTTTGATTTATTAAGGTTTTCTATTTCATACATTTTCATATATCAAAGAACTATGGACCAATTAGAAGGGAACTATAGAACAATTAGCTTAACATCAGTGGTAGGAAAGATAATGGAATCCTTAATCAAAGATAAAATAGAAAAACATCTAGAAACTGAAAATATAATAAAGCATTGTCAGCAAAGATTCGAAAGGGGAAGGTGATGCTTTGCCAGCCTTATTGAATTCTTTGAAGAAATCACAGAAAAGGTAGATAAGCGTAATGCAAAATCATATTTTGATTTTCCAAAAGCCTTTGATAAGGTACTGCACAGTAGATTCATGACTAAGGTCAGAACATGTGGCATCAGGGGACAAGTAGCAGAATGGATAGCAGTTGGCTATGAAACAGAACACAGAGAGTAGGAGTTAAAGGTAGTTACTCAGATGGACAATTGGTGAAAAGTGGTGTTCCACAATGATCGTTGCTGGGACCACTGTTGTTCACTATTTACATAAACTGCTTGAATGTGGGAATCAGAAGTACAATTCAAAATTGGTGGATGACACCAAATTGATGGATGTAGTTAATACAGGGGAGGGCAGCAATAAAATACAGGAAAGCATTAACTAACTTGCACAATGGTTATGTAATTGGCAAATGAACATTAATATAGAAAAGTGCAAGTTAATACATTTTGATAGGAAAAATAAGGAAGCCACATACTTCTTGGAAAATAAGTGTCGAAATGGGTTAGAAGGACAGAGGGATCTGGATGTATGACTAAAAGTATCAATGCAGGTTAATTAGGCCATTAAAAAGAACAAAGTACTGGGGTTTGTTGCACTGTAGGGTTTATATTAGTAGCATTGTAGGGCATTCCAGAGAAAGTCTTAGACTCCGTAAAGGTTAACTAACAACTCTTTATTATTTACAGTTACTATATACACACTCAGCAAGCCACCTAAGCTAACATCCTTCGTGCTGCCATACCTTCTTCCTCTCAAGCCTATCTTATGTGACTGTTACATCATTGCACGTACTGTGGGAGGGGTCTCTCACTGTCTCTGGTATTAATGCTTTACATCCTTATACTACAAGGTTCATTTCTAGTGGGATAGAATTGAAAAGCAGAGAAGTTATGGTAAACTTATATAGAAAGTTAGTTTGACATCGCTTTTAGTACAGCGAACAATACTGGTCTCTATTATTAAAAGGATATAGAGAAGATGCAAAAAAGACATATTAGAATTACACTACTATCTAATGCTCTTTTTACAAAATAAAAACTCATTAAAAATATTATAATTACAAAATATTTTACAGCACAGAAACAGGCCATTTGGCCCAACTGATCTATTCCGGTGTTTATGGTCCACATGAGCCTCCCCTCACCCCTTTTTTATCTAAACCCATAAATACCCTCTACTCCTCTGTTGCATAGGGAGGCCACCAGCTTTATGGAGGCAGCCTCCCTGCAGCCATTGGGGAATCCATCAGACACAAGGCTCCATGCCCCAAAGAGGAGGCTGCGGCCCCAACGAAATCCCCAGAGGGGTTTGCCTTGTGATCGGTGGGTCTTGACCCTCGCCCATCCTGAATTTTAATTTGTACTTACCTCTACAAGGCGCCGCCATTTTGAGGCACCCCTGAGGTCTCCTGCCTGAAGCTGAGGCGTCAGTGCTTCCGGCCCTCTGATTGGACTGGCAGCATCGGGAGCCTGCCCTTCCCCCCACCGCCCCCCATCCTAATTGGACAGCAGGCCCACAGGCAGCCAATTAGGAGACCGCTTGCGATAAAATCACTGCCATCAAGGGCGGGCTTGGGACCCGCTTTTCAGCCCGACTTTGGAGTCCAGAGGTCCAGGGTAAAATTCCACCCAATGGATGCAGTGGCCTGTGGTCTGCTAACATCCTCTAATAATGGTATGAAAAGATCGTTAAAACACTCTTGAAGTTGTAGAGAATAACCTGAATATTTTTACCTGGATTTTGCTGTAGTAATGGCAATGAAACTATCAGCATTTGCTATCATTACTCCTCTGAAACTGACAGCAAATTCTGGAGTCCACACTTGTGCAGTTAAACGTGGAAATTTAGAAGTGCCCTGTTGAACTCCCCCCAGACTGCAGGAGAAATTACTGAACTGACAAAACCTGCCCTTTTATGCGATTAATCTTGCTGTAAAATCCTTTGAAAATGCTACACCTTGTTGAATAAGGTGTAACTTAAGTACTGCTGAATAGCCTTAATGGCCCTGAAGAACTAATTTTATCTTTGTGGAAGGTCAAATTACTCCCATTATGATAACATAATTCACACACTTTAAAAAAAATTAAAAAGTTTTGTATGATATTTCAGCTTCCCCCATAATCCCATGTGCATGTCCTAATCATTTGATTGAGCCTCTGTAAAAAGCATAGTTTGCTGTCGTTGTGAATGCTTCAATATGATTGGCGCCAGATTCAAACTGACATTGGGAAAGGGGAATCCATAACTTAGAAATTAATTGGTGTTATGCCAATGTGCTTTGTTGAATGATAATTTTCTTTAATAAAAATAGAAAGTGCTGGAAATACTCAACAGCTCTGGCAGCATCTGTGGAGAGAGAGCTGCTGAGTTAACTTTTCAGGTCAGTGACCTTTCATCAGAACCCAAATAATTTTCTTTAATCCACTGACTGGAGATCTGAATTTATTTATTTTTAAAAGACACTTTAAAAAGATGAACTACAAGGATGTCTTTGTTGGCAGCTTAAGATGGCTACCTAATTTTGCAACACTGCATCCTACACTGCAATGCTGTGAGGAGGGAGACAAAATGTCTGATCATATGCCAGCAAGAGCCAAGACCCAGAAAGTTTAAGGGAACTGCTTGTTCTTTTTCTTTTTAGCAAGACAGAAATACTCCTAACTGCTATGTTTTGAATCACTGAGTGACTGTCATGTGACAAGACCCGCAAACCGCACCCCCCCCGCCCCCCCCATCTGTGGTTTTAAGCTTGTGTCTTTCTACAGCTGAGAGAGGCGAAGCAACTGGACTCTGACACGTGCAGACCTGAGTGGGGGTCTCTTTCTCTCTCTCTTTCCATTCCAGCTTGAAAGCTTTCAAATCCTGCCTGTTGATTGACCACCTCTGCATACTGTTATTGCAGTCAGAAACCCCGTTGGAGGAAATCATCTGCATCACTGTCTTCACGTGATCCACCAAACCAGTCATCTACCTCTTTCAACTAAAAGCCTTGGAACCACCTTCAGCTCGAAGCCAGCCGGATCACCAAATGCCACAGACTATATATGCCTTTTGCTATGGACTCTAACTCAACCAAAATACATTTTCCCACTCTATAACCTATTTGCGTGTTTGTAAACCTCTCGTGTTTTTTTTTTATTCATGGGATGTGGGCGTCACTGGCCAGGTCAGCATTTATTGCCCATCCCTAATTGCCCTTGAGAAGGTGGTGGTGAGCTGCCTTCTTGAACCGCTGCAGTCCATTTGGGGTAGGTATACCCACAGTGCTGTTAGGAAGGGAGTTCCAGGATTTTGACCCAGCGACAGTGAAGGAACGGCGATATAGTTCCAAGTCAGGATGGTGTGTGACTTGGAGGGGAACTTGCAGGTGGTGGTGTTCCCATGCATTTGCTGCCCTTGTCCTTCTAGTTGGCAGAGGTCGCAGGTTTGGAAGGTGCTGCCTAAGGAGCCTTGGTGCATTGCTGCAGTGCATCTTGTAGATGGTACACACTGCTGCCATTGTGCATTGGTGGTGGAGGGAGTGAATGTTTGTAGATGGGGTGCCAATCAAGCGAGCTTCTTGAGTGTTGTTGGAGCTGCACCCATCCAGGCAAGTGGAGAGTATTCCATCACACTCCTAACTTGTGCCTTGTAGATGGTGGACAGGCTTTGGGGAGTCAGGAGGTGAGTTACTCGCTTCAGGATTCCTAGTGTGTGTGTGTGTGTGTGTGTGTGTGTGTGTGTGTGTGTGTGTGTGTGTGTGTGTGTGTGTGTGTGTGTGTGTGTGTGTGTGTGTGTGTGTGTGTGTGTGTGTGTGTGTGTGTGTGTAAATTGGTGCATTGTTTATTATTTTCATTAGTTCAATTTAGGTACAACAAAGTTGATCTTTGTTAAACTCAAGAAAACCTGTCCGATTGGTTTCTTGTTATGATCATAGCAAGTAAGTAATCAAACACCTATTGAATTGGCTAGTACATCCATTTTAAGAAAGAATTAAACCTGCTGTGGCCAAACAAGGAGAGGGAAAAGAGGGAAGCCCTTCGACCCCTCCTGACCTGACCGTAACACTGGTCTTTGTGGAAAGCTTTCTTCAAGGTTAGCAGCGAACTCCTTTACTTCGCCACTCACTGTGAAATGCGGGCCAATGACATTCTTCAAGTAAAATTGTCTTCGAATGTTATACATTTTTCTTAAAGCTGGAAATGCATGTTATGATATTTATGATGTTTATGAAATAATTCCTTCACACAGCTGGATACAAACATATGAAAATACGCATTAGGAGCAGGAGTAGGTCATTCAGGCCCTCAAGCCTGCCCTGCCATTTGATAAGGTCATGGCTGATCTGATTGTGGCCTCAACTCTACTTTTTGTCTACCCCACTTATAACCTTTGACTCCCTTGTTAATCAAGAAATGATTTGGCTCAGCCTTAAAAATATTCAATGATCTTGCCTCCACTGCTCTTTGGGGAAGAGAATTCCACAGACTAACGACCCTCTGAGAGAAAAGAATTTCTTCTCATCTCCATCTTAAATGGGAAGCCCCTTATTTTTAATCTGTGTCCCCTAGTTCTAGTCATTCCATTAAGGGGAAATATTTTCTCAGCATCCACCATGTCAAGTACCTTCAGGATCTTATGTATTTCAAAACGATCACCTCTCATTCTTCTAAACTCCAATGGATACAGGCCCAACCTGTCCAACCTTCCCTCATAAGATAACCCCTTCATCCCAGGGATGAGTCAAGTGAACCTTCTCTGAACTGCTTCTAATGCAATTATATCCTTTCTTAAGTAAGGAGAACAAAATTATACACAGTACTCCAGATGTGGTCTCATCAACGCCCTGTACAACTGTAACAGAAATTCCCTACTTTTACATCCCATCCCCCTTTCAATAAAAATCCTTCACAGAATGCAATCAAAAATGCAACAAATATTCAATATTTGAGTCTGTAAATGTAAGAGGTTTAGGTACAGTACAAGTCAGGAAACTTGTTAAATTTTTCCTGTTCATTGCAAGTTTGTATGGATTTCAGTGGAATAAACTACAGCTCTTAAGAATTTCTTTTTACTAACGTGTAAGCAGGTATGAATCAAATAAACTTAAAATTCAAGTATCAGTTCATTTTATGATACATTTACCAATCTTGATGAGAACTCTAGGGTGGAAAGCAAATGTTTCATATATTTAATCATTCAAAATTGCATGCACTAACTACTGACAGGAGTTTTTGTAAATATACAAAGAATTAAGCTATCGAGCTACCTCTAATTACTTGCATGATACAGCTATCAAAGCTGATTCAAATTAAGTCATGAAAGTTGGTTTTCAAATTGCAACTTTTCCAAATCAGGTCAATTCAGATTTAAATTGAGTTTATTGAGTATAGATGAGATGTCTTGTATGGATAGGATTTATCTTACTCAGAGGAGGTTTTCCAACCCTCACAATGGATATTACTGGATGTTGTCTGTGGCTATAAATAAAGTTTCAAAAATAGATTTTTTTTTTGTTTGTTAATGCTGATACTGGCTGGGTACTGGGTATGTATTTGATTTACCATGGCTTAGTGCAGATATCAGGCCTCTCTGGTGGTCTACCCCATTTGGCTTTCCCATTGGTATTAGCATACTGATTAATCCAAGTTGCACTGGATGGGGCTATTATTTACATTAATTTTGTACCCCTGTAGTCTTTGGCAGTTAGCATTTTTTCCCTGGGGGCATTATATGCGGTGGTTCAAGAAGATGGCTCACCACCACCTTCACAAGGCTAAATCAATGCCTTGTCAGCAACATCTTGTGAACTAATAATATATATGTAAAAATAAATCTATTCCGTTTGTTATTCCAATTCTAATTTTGTTAATTAACTCCATGTACTGATTACTGATGAAGAAATATCAATCTTCAACATTTTTGCAATGCACTAATCCATCATTATTGCTCCTAATAACAAATTAAAAAGCAATTTTGATGGAACCATGTACATGCTTGTATCAGTAAATCTCAGCTCTCAGATATTCTTGACCTTTTTATACAGGCCTGAAGTCTGCAAATTTTACTGATTTTTTAAATGTGAAATTAAATATTGATCTGGATGGTGTCAATCTATAATTCTAGTTCTCAGCTGGAGTTTACTTGTTCGTTGACTTGAACAATTATCTAAGTACTGACTAGTCATCTTCACAGTAAACAAATGACCTTTATGACATTTTGGAATTTTATTTATGTGTGTTGCAGAGACATCTATGAGTCATCATTCAACAGCTGTTATAACAGATGTCTAGAGATAAATTCATAGAATTAGTTGCCTCTTGTGCTGATTTTCCTTGCAAGAAATGACCTTATGTGAAGTCTTCACAGATATGCCAAATTGTACCTTTTGAGAAATGAGTGCATACATTAAAGTAAACCTTTGTATTGACTTTGTTTTTCTTGAATTTCTGATTTTAGTTGCCCAGCCAAGAAGGTAGGCAAGCATTCTGCTCACATGACACTGCAGCACTTACATACCAATTTTGCACCGGTCTGAAAAACTCAGCCAAACTAAGAAAATTATGATGTGAGACATCACAGGTAGGATTTTGTGGTCAGCAATGGACAAATTATGCTTACAGTTCCCACTGATTTTTCATGGGCTTTTGCACAGCAATTTATGATCATTGGGAGTCTGACACAGTGTGCTACCCTCTACAAGGGATCTGGGACCTGAGTGAGTAGGAAAAGCAACGGTGCATCCCTGCAGCGAAATAGATTGAAGAATCCTTACTAAAGGATGCAGAGACTAACTCAAGAAGTTATAATATTTAAATCAATCAATCATCTAAAGAAATAAAAATAAGGAGAAGGAAAGAAAGATGGGATTAAGGGAGAGAGAGATTAAAGGGAAAGAAAGGGCTGGATTTTACCAAACAAGCTGACATTCTGACACCGGGATCATTTGCATGTTGCGCAGTGGCATGGGGATGTGGTGGGACTTCCTCAGTGATCTTCTGATATGTAGCCAATTAGAGTCCAGCTGGCGAGGGAGCTGGCCAATAATGGGTGGCGGGTGAGAGCTAGTGCCGGCAGGTGGTTTGCTGGCTCCATGCTTAAAAGCCAGTCTGCGGCCTTCATACAGATTGCACACATAGGGGTCACGGAAGGGGTGCAGCAGAAGTGAGCCTGTGGAGGAATGGCTGCAGTGAGAAGAAGCATGGCTCCATATTTCAGTGACACCTCCCTGGAGGTGCTCCTGCAGGTGGCGAGGGATTGGAGAGAGGCTCTGTTTCCAGTGGACGGGTGGAGGAAGCCAGCAAGCCACACGAAGAAGGCATGGCTGAAAGTGGCTGAAGAAGTCAGCAGCCGCAGGTTGGTTGCACAACATGGGGGCAGTGCCGGAAGCACCAGGTGAGGTCTGGCGAGATGAGTGGCATACATGATGGCAAGGTGGCAACCCTGCATGTCTGATATGGCCCCAAGATGTGAGGTAAGATGGCCGATCCAAGCATAGGGAATGGCCAAGGATCACCATGCACAGTGAGCTGCAGAGTTGCCTCATACCATGGACCATGGTCAGTCAGAGGCGCTCGCGGCAGTAACAAGGATAAATGGCCACTTGCAGCTGGCCTCCGAGTGACATGATAATGGACATTTAAAGTGGCACAGTCTGACAAGCACAGCTGGGCCAGGAGACAAGTGTGACAATGTCTATTTCTGTCATTGCAGGAGAAGCGAGCTCAGAATGCAAAGGAGCAGAGATGCATGGGAGGTGGTGTGCCTGTTATTGCTCAAGTCATGTAGCTGGAGGAGGAAATAATGGAGACTGGATAGGTTGTAGTGGGCCAGTCTGTCGCAAATGGCGAGGCAGGTGTGGAGCCCAGAGACAGTGAGAAAAGCAATGGTCACGGGCACCAAATCTTCTGACAAGTATTAGCACTGGTGCCTCTGTGACCCTTGATGACCACAGGAAGCTACAGATAAAGGACAGGCAGGAGGCTATGGATGGATGCAGACGTTAATAACAGCACTGTTATCTCTCCTGCAGGGCCAGTAGCGGATGAGGTGCCACTGATAGCATCTGAACCACATGAGACATTACAGGAGAAGCTGCCATTTGAAGAGACAGCAATCACATCAGTCCAGTGCACCCTCCACCAGTGCAGATACTCTCACACCAGTGGGCATTGATACATGTTTAGAGCGGGTGGCACCAGCGATGAGCACGGCATACACATGCAAGAACAGGTGTGGAGGCGGTGAGAGCTCCAAATAGTCCCCATTGGTGGTTTGAGGACAGGCCTTGCAATGCTCAGCTTCCTGCAGATGCTGAGCCTTGGGAGTCCTCTTCAAAGTGGCAGATCATGGAGCAGCAGCATGCTGTGGACGTCTGTCAGAGTTCTCAGAAGCTGTTCGCTCCCATGCATGTATGATGGAGGAGTCCATCAATGCCATGTCTCTGCCGTATGAGCGCATAGCCTCTTCCATTGAGAGAGTGGTGCCCCTCATGGAGATCCACATGCAACAGACCTCCGAGTGAATGCAGGAGGTGCACACCAGCCTCGACAGTATGGCCTCATCCTTGAGCAGTGTTGAGTGCTGTGTTGGTGAGATGCCCCAGAGATTTATGAACACATTGCCAGGTGTTTTCCAACTGCAGGTAAACAGGGAAAGGCAGGTGGGCCTTGAAAGGGTGAAGGAGCAGATGTCTGAAGGCTCTTCTCAAGGTGCTCCTTGCATTGGTGGCGGAGCCTCAGCCTCTTTGATGGTGACACAAATACTGCATGCAGCCCCAAGGACAGAGGCTGCCCCTGCATGGGTGCAGGTGCCACAGCCTGTGGCAGGCCTCGTTAGCTCTCCGCCAACCAGAGGCCGCCCGCTGCGGGCATCTCATGCACTAGAGCAGCAAGGGCAGCAGCCTGCTTCCAGATCAGCTTCTGCCACCAGCAGAGCACAGCATAGGAGCGCCCGGAAGCTTTTGCATCAAGGAACCTAGTAGTACTTGGGAAGTCACTGGGTGATATGTAATTGCTGAATGCCACTGTGTTATTGATTTATTCAACTTAAAATTTGGTAAAATGCACACTTCGATGGCTTGTTGGTTTATTTCTATCCCAGCTGGCCATGACCAGATGTTGAGGCATTGAAATGTAGAGCAAATGGTGGGTGCTGACTGTAGGCCAATGGTGAATGTTGGATTTGGAAGAGTCTCATGATGGAGCCAGTCGTGCTTGGGGAACTTCATGACAGGCCACCATGGCTATCACAGGGAGACACCTGTCTTGTGTCCACAGGCGTTACAGGGAATCACAGAAGAATTGTGTACAGATGAGGAAGTTGTGTGTCTCCCTTGTACAGATGTCAATGGCCGTGGCCATCCGCCCGGCAGGTGCATAACGATTGGCCGCCAGGTATCGATGCACATCCTCCTCATCCTCAGAGGAGGAAGCAGCGGTGTGCTCAATGTGGTCCTCCATCTCCAATGCAACTCCTCCCAGGCAGTGAGAGAGCAGAAGACCGCCACGATACGGGAAACCTTTGTGGGGCCATATTGCAGGCCTTCCGCTAATCTGTCGAAGCATCCGAATCATATTTTCAGAAGCACAATGGCCTGCTCCTTGTAGTTACATGGCAGCAGTTGTAGGTTTCCTCTGCCTCTGTGTTGGAGTTCTGCACAGATGTAAGCAGCCATGTCTTTTAGTCTATATCCCTCTGGACCTGAGGGAATGTCCCAAAATGCATCACCCTGCTGACCTGACTGGCTTGATCGGTGCAAAACCTAATGTATTGCCCTGCCCTTTGGAACAAGGCATCATCACCTGCTTGATGAAGTGATGAGCCGCTGACTGAGAGATCCCACAAATGTCTCCACACGATCCCCGGAACAAGCCTGATACAAAAACATTGAGTGCCACAGTCACCTTCACTGCCACAGGCAATGGGTAGCCACCACATCCCAGTGGCCTCAACTCCTCCCCCAGCATTCTGCACAGGTGAGTGACCACCAGCCTTGTCAGATGCAATCTTCAGAAACACTGTTGCTCCGACATATCCATGAAGCTAAGCCTTCGTAGTCCCACTGAGGTGGATAATGCCTTCTGCGAACATTAGCCTGCCTTATTGTCCATATGTCCCCCTCCATGCCCCATTGCAGCCTCATGCCACTGGTGTTCCTCTGCCCGCTGCTGCTGCTCTCTCCATGTGGCCTTTGCAGTTTCTCTTGCCCACTCTCCTCTCTGGAGGAGTAAAACTCTGAGTGCAGAGCACCTTTTCAGCTTTGGAGCACTCACGATGTAATGGCTTTGACCCCCCCCACCCCCACCACCTTGTGTTGTCCGTACTCATTGCAGGGCACCTAGGAGACACCCTTCCACTAACAACCCTCCACTATGGCACTCTACAATCCCTCTAAAGGCCCCAGCCTTCAATTCTCTGACCTGAGTCTGCCTGATTGTAAATGCAGCAGGACTAAATGGCTAATAAACAAATTTCTGATGAAAGGTCATCGACTTGAAACGTTAACTCTGTTTCTTTCTCCACAGACGCTGCCAGACCTGCTGAGTATTTCCAGCATTTTCTGTTTACAGAACTAAATGATTGCTAATTTCAGCCAACACTCACCTGCTGCTGACCCCACGCCTTCTTTAATCAGGCAAGCTGCTGACACTCCGTGGAACCTAGGTGCCCCCTGGAAAATGGTAAAACCTCTGTAAAATTGTGGTTAATTGGCTGCTTAAAAAGGTCAATTGCCTGCCTGCTGCTGGTCTGCGTGGTCCTGATCACGCTGCTCAAGTGCCCCTGGGAAAATTGGCTGGCTGCAGGCAGACATTGGAAATCCGCTCTGACACTTTTCCGCACCATTTTACCAGCTCCCCGCTGCCTCCAAGCCCATCAGCGTGGGGCTGGAAAATTATGCTCAAAGAAAAAGTTAAAAAATCAACATTGTTTTTTAAAAAAAAATCTCCAATAATAACTAAAATATGAAGGAATGAGGCTCTGCACTTGTAAAAGTTGATTTTCCAGAGAAGTTGTTTGGTGGTAATTATGACTTTTTCTGGCATGTCTTGTGGGTATCTATTGAGTATGTTCACATCTTCATGCCCTTCAAATGTTTGAATGCTGAATGTCTTAGCGTGATACCAGTGTAGTGAAGATGGTGGAGCAGCAAGGTAAATTGGGTAGCAACTTCTCACTGCTTACGCGAGTATGGTAGGATAATGATTATGTTATGGTTACTAGTACTCCAAAGCCCTAGACTAATAATTGAGAGTTATGAGTTCCAATCCCACCAATGCAGCTAGGGAATTTAAATTCAGTTAATTACATTCACCTGAAATTAAAAAGTTTGTAATAATAGTGACCATTTAACTACTGGATTTTCATAACCCCACCCACCCCCCCCCCCCCCTCCACCTGATTCACTAATGGCCTTTAGGAAAGGAAGTCTACTGGCCTTTGTGTGACTCCAGACCGACAGCAATGTGGTTGACTCTGAACTGCCCTCTGAAATCCCTGAGCAAGCCACTCAGTTGGCTCATTAAGGGCAATTAGAGATGGGCAATAAATACTGCCCTTGCCACTAACACCCACATTCGTTGGATGAATATATAAAAATCTTGCTGTTCTGCTTAAGTTAACTGGTATTACTGCAATGTCATAAAATGCACTGATTATCCTTCACTTATAATTTAAATTTTCAGATAGCGAAATGAATGTGATTGGATTAAGATAAAAGCTAAAATAAAAATAAAGAAACATAGAAAAAAAGAAAAAAGTTTATCTTTTTTAAAAAATTATATATATATTGATGTATTCAAATTATGCTGAGCAAAATTAACTTTCATTCAAATATATCACCAACAGAGATATTGGTTTGAAAGGCAAGGATTTATGTGGACATAACAAAGAGACAGAATGACAGAATGTTATTGATAGCTTCTGGTCAGCAATATTAATAATATCAGCCAAGGTGGAAGGAAATGAGCTGTCCAAGAATGAAAGATTTCCTACCAACTACTTTCTGACTTTCATTGTAATAATTATGTTGGTAATTTTAAAAATATGAGCTTTAAAATGATTTAAGCCAGAGTGTGCACTGTTGAGGCAACCAAGACTGCAATCAATGGAAATCTACGAATTGGTAAGACCTTCCACTCTTATGATGTTAGTCTCACTTTAAAAACCCTTGAAAGAGTTACACTTTGTTGAAGGAGCTGTAACTAAGTTTTTAATGGCATACTAAGTTCATAATTACTGCTAAACACCCTCACTGGCCCTGAAAAACTAGTTTTATATTTTGGAATATCAGCATTCCCCATAATGATAAAAAAATCTACATATTATTTTTAAAAATAAATGTTTTTCTTCTATTAAAGTTTCTTTATCTTTATTTTAGCTTCAATCTTAATCCAATCATAATCATTTATTTCACTATCTGCAAATTTAAATTAAAAGTGAAGGATAAGCAGTGCTTTTAACTTCTTGGTTTGCTGTCTGTGAGAATACTTTAATGCAAGTTGATGATCCATCTCAGCCTCCTCCTGAAGTCCCCAGCACCACAGATGCCAGACTACAGCCAATTCGATTTCATCCATGTGATATCAAGAAACGACTCAAGGCACTGGATACTGCAAAGGCTATGGGCCCTGACAATATTCCAGCAATAGTACTGAAGACCTGCGCTCCAGAACTTGCTGCATCCCGAGGCAAGCTGTTCCAGTACAGCTACAACACTGGCATCTACCCTGCAATGTGGAAAATTGCCCAGGTATGTCCTGTACACAAAAAGCAGGACAAGTCCAACCCAGCCAATTACCATCCCATCAGCCGACTCTCAATCATCAATAAAGTGATGGAAGGTGTCATCAACAGTGCCATCAAGCGACACTTGCTTAGCAATAACCTGCTCAGCGACGTTCAGTTTGGGTTCCACCAGGGCCACTCAGCTCCTGATCTCTTTACAGCCTTGGTTCAAACATGGACATAAGAGCTGAACTCAAGAGGTGAGGGGAGAGTGACTGCCCTTGACATCAAGGCAGCATTTGACCGAGTATGGCATCAAGGAGCCCTAGCAAAACTGAGGTCAATGGGAATCAGGGGGAAAACCCTCCGCTGGCTGGAGTCATACCTAGCACAAAGGAAGATGGTTGTGGTTGTTAGAGGTCAACCATTTGAGCTCCAGGACATCACTGCAGGAGTTCCTCAGGGTAGTGTCCCGGGCCCAACCATCTTCAGCTGTTTCATCAATGACCTTCCTTCAATCATAAGGTCAGAAGTGGTGATGTTCGCTGATGACTGCACAATGTTCAGCACCATTCGTGACTCCTCAGATACTGAAGCAGTCCTTGTAGAAATGCAGCAAGACTTGGACAATATCCAGGCTTGGGCTGATAAGTGGCAAGTAACATTTGCGCCACACAAGTGCCAGCCAATGACCATCTCCAACAACAGAGAATCTAATCATCTCCCCTTGACATTCAATGGCATTACCATTGCTGAATCCCCCACTATCATCATCCAAGGGACTACCATTGACCAGAAAATGAACTGGAGTAGCCATATAAATACTGTGGCTACAAGAGCAAGTCAGAGGCTAGGAATCCTGCGGGAGTAACTCACCTCCTGACTCCCCAAAGCCTATCCACCATCTACAAGGCACAAGGCAGGAGTGTGACGGAATACTCTCCACTTGCCTGGATGGGTGCAGCTCCAACAACACTCAAGAAGCTCGACACCATCCAGGACAAAGCAGCCCACTTGATTGGCACCCCATCTACAAACATTTACTCCCTCCACCACCGACGCACAGTGGCAGCAGTGTGTACCATCTACAAGATGCACTGCAGCAATGCACCAAGGCTCCTTAGACAGCACCTTCCAAACCTGCGACCTCTACCAACTAGAAGGACAAGGGCAGCAAATGCATGGGAACACCGACACCTGCAAGTTCCCATCCAAGCCACACACCATCCTGACTTGGAAATATGTCGCCGTTCCTTCATTGTCGCTGGGTCAAAATCCTGGAACTCCCTTCCTAACAGCACCGTGGGTGTACCTACCCCACATGGACTGCAGCGGTTCAAGAAGGCAGCTCACCACCACCACCTTGGGCAATTAGGGATGGGCAATAAATGCTGGCCTGGCCAGTGACACCCACATTCCACGAATGAATAAAAAAAAATTGCTGCTTCCCGATCTGACTTCATTGCTGCTGCACACCTGGAGAACCCATTGACTTGGCACCAGATCTGAACTGCCATCAGAAAAAGGGAAATCTATGGAACAGAGATTGTTAGATCTCTGTGGGCATCTTTCTTCGAGGTCAGCAGCAAACACCCTTGCTGGAACTTCATTAAGATAAGATACCTTATCTGAAAATAAGATAATCCAGGAAATTTATTGGAATAACAACAGCATTCATGTTGCTGTCACTTATACTCAAAAATAATGGCACTGATGAACATTTGGTGACAGGGCAGCAGTGTGAATTATTGCTCCAAGAACAGTTAGCTTTAAACAAGTTGTCCCGAGCTCAGTGGCTTCACCTGTTCCCTAAACGAATGCTGAACAGATCACAACTTCATAGTTAATCACACAGGCATGATTTTTAGGCCCCAATGGGCCCAAGTGCAGAGGCGGGTGGGCACAAAAATTGGTGCTGTTGGTCATCATGTCGGTTTGACGTTGCCATTCTGACCACCACTGATTTCGCTCCGAAGGGTGGAGGGCCGGACACAGAAAGCTGCCGATTTAGATAATAGGCCAATTGATCTTGTTAACCAGCTTGTTGCTCATCAAGGGCAAGTTTGAAATTTTGGTGGGGCTGCACGGGTTACACGATGGATCAGGAACAGTCCAAGTGAAAGGAGGCGGCAACACAGTTGGGAGCCAGTCATGGCTGCTCCATGCAAATAGTGGGACCCATAAAAGGGTGAACGGTGGAGAGGGGCACTCAGCCATTGGCACACAGGCACCATTGGTGAGCAGAGTTAACTGAGCAGGTGGTCTGTGTGCACTCGGTCAATTGAGGGGATTTGGATCCTCCTGGGTTCATGGGGTTACTGGGAGCGAGGGGTAACTAGTGAGTCCAGCTGACCAAAAGCAAGGCAAACTCTGGACATGGGATTAAGATACTCAGAGACAGGGTCAAGTTGCAATGAAGATCAACATCCACAGGAGCAGATGCAGAGCCCTGTGCATGAGTGGGGCAGAGGAGAGGAATGAAGGGCAGGAAGGCAACAGAGGCCATACCCTCAACATCGAGTGTACCACTGAAGAAGTTACCTGGGCATGTTGGAGAATCAGTGCTGCAGCAGAATGCGCCTATCTAGGCAGATGGTCACTAAGATTTGTGCGCTCATTAAGGAAGTCCTCAGACCTTACTGCACTGCTCATCATGCCTTGCCAGTAGGTGTGAAAGTCACTGTGGCCTTGAACCTCTTCACCTCTGGTTCCTTCCAAGGATCAGCAGCCGATCTCAGTGACATCTCTTAAGCTGCAGCACACCATTGCACCTCGCAGGTCACTGATGTCCTATTTGCCAGAGCTGGGCATTATATACACAAGTGGGACCTCACAGACACAAAGGCAGCGGGATTCACCTGCATCGTTAGATTTCCACAGGTGCAGGGCAGCATCGATTGCAGCCATGTGGCCATCAAGGCACCGAGTGAGCGGCCAGTGAGATTCAGCAACAGGAAGGGCTTCCATTCCCTCAACGCACAATTAGTCTGCGGCCACAACAAGAGCTTCGTGCACGCATGTGCTCACTGTCCTGGTAGCTGCCATGACGCTCTTCATGGCACCACCCAAATTCCGTGGATGGATTTGAGGGGACAAAGAATATCCCTTGAAAACATGGATACAATGAACAAAGAACAAACAACAAACAACAGTACAGCACAGGAACAGGCCATTCGGCCCTCCAAGACTGCGCCGATCTTGATGCCAGTCTAAACTAAAAACTTCTGCACTTCCGGGGTCCGTGTCCCTCTATTCATCCTATTCATGTATTTGTCAAGATGCCTCTTAGATCGCTATCGTACCTGCTTCCACCACCTCCCTGGCAGCAAGTTCCAGACACTCACCACCCTCTGTGTAAAGAACTTGCCTCGCACATCCCCTCTAAACTTTTCCCCTCGCACCTTAAACCCAAGTCCCCTAGTAACTGACTCTTCCACCCTGGGAAAAAGCTTCTGACTATCCACTCTGTCTATGCCGCTCATAACTTTGTAAACCTTGATCATGTCGCCCCTCCACCTCCGTCGTTCCAGTGAAAACAATCCGAGTTTATCCAACCTCTCCTCATAGCTAATGCTCTCCAGACCAGGCAACATCCTGGTAAACCTCTTCTGTACCCTCTCCAAAGCCTCCATGTCCTTCTGGTAGTGTGGCGACCAGAATTGCACGCAGTATTCTAAGTGTGGCCTAACTAAGGTTCTGTACAGCTGCAACATGACTTGCCAATGTTTATACTCTATGCCCCGACCAATGAAGGCAAGCATGCCGCATGCCTTCTTGACTACCTTATCCACCTGCATTGCCACTTTCAGTGACCTATGGACCTGTACGCCCAGATCTCTCTGCCTGTCAATACTCCTAAGGGTTCTGCCATTTACTGTATACTTCCCACCTGCATTAGACCTTCCAAAATGCATTACCTCACATTTGTCCAGATTAAACTCCATCTGCCATTTCTCCGCCCAAGTCTCCAACCGATCTATATCCTGCTGTATCCTCTGACAATCCTCATCACTATCCGCAACTCCACCAACCTCTGTGTCATCCGCAAACTTACTAATCAGACCAGCTACAATTTCCTCCAAATCATTTATATATACTACAAAGAGCAAAGGTCCCAGCACTGATCCCTGTGGAACACCACTAGTCACATCCCTCCATTCAGAAAAGCACCTTTCCACTGCTACCCTCTGTCTTCTATGACCAAGCCACTTCTGTATCCATCTTGCCAGCTCAACTCTAATCCCATGTGACTTCACCTTTTGTACCAGTCTGCCATGAGGGACCTTGTCAAAGGCTTTACTGAAGTCCATATAGACAACATCCACTCCCCTTCCTTCATCAATCATCTTCGTCACTTCCTCAAAAAACTCAATCAAGTTAGTGAGACACGACCTCCCCTTCACAAAACGATGCTGCCTCTCACTAATAAGTTTATTTGTTTCCAAATGGGAGTAAATCCTGAACCGAAGAATCCTCTCTAATAATTTCACTACCACTGACGTAAGGCTCACCGGCCTATAATTTCCTGGATTATCCGTACTACCCTTCTTAAACAAAGGAACAACATTAGCTATTCTCCAGTCCTTTGGGACCTCACCTGTAGCCAATGAGGATACAAAGATTTCTGTCAAGGCCCCAGCAATTTCTTCCCTTGCCTCCCTCAGTATTCTGGGGTAGATCCCATCAGGCCTTGGGGACTTATCTACCTTAATGCTTTGCAAGACGCCCAACACCTCCTCCTTTTTGATAACGACATGACCAAGACTATCTACACTCCCTTCCCTAGACTCATCATCCACCAAGTCCTTCTCTTTGGTGAATACTGATGCAAAGTACTCATTTAGTACCTCGCCCATTTCCTCTGGCTCCACACATAGATTCCCTCCTCTGTCCTTTATGTGACCCTGAGATGGAGCCACAGAGACACTACAACTGAAATCATTTACTCACAAGGTCCACCATCGATCAGGCCATTGGGCTTCTGCAGATGTGGTTCCGGTGCCTGGACTGTTCAGATGGCACCCTGCAGTACACTCCTGCAAGGGTCTTGCACATTGTGGTGGTCTGTTGCGCTCTCCATAACATGACCCTCCAGAGAGGAGTGGACTTTGAAGAGGGTGAGGTGTGGGAATGACATGGCTCATCATGGAAGAGGCCGAGGAAGAGAAGGAAGAGGAGGAGGGAGAGGAAGATGTAGAACAGAATGGTGCTCAGGCTTTGGAGGGAAGTGGCCAGGGCCAGCGCAAGACTTGAGGGTCTCATCAGGATGGCGTCAACATCAAGGAACATCTGATCCAGGCACGTTTCACCTGAGTGCTTCTTCGCCAACAGTACTTCTGCTCTGGAACTCACTTTGATCTGCCTGTGAGAGAATGTCCATTGAATTCACAACTTTGATTAGATCCACTTGTACCGCCAATGCATGGTGCTCATCTGTCCAGCGGTCTCACCATCCCTGTTCAAAGACCATTGCTTCCCTTCACCACTTCATCCTTCTCTTCCAGTTTTGCTGTTAAAGAATGGAAGCTCACACGTCTGGGTCCTGTGTCAACTTTTACAGTGTTAGCAAAGTGCACATTAACAAGTGAAATAAACCCCAGTACACCACTCAGTGCTCTGACTGATGCCTTAGCCTCTGCTCTCGGCCACATCTACTCAGTGCCTTCCTTGTAGCATCATTGAGGTGGAGGCAGGCTGCTCACGTGTATCTGCTTGTGGCAGTAGTCCTTATCTAGGAGGTGCCAGTGGGGGCACATCGAGAGGCTGCTGCACCTGCATCAATGCAATGGCAGCCCCTGTCACAGGGCCCTGCTGCATCAATGGTCCCTCAGTCAGAGGAGCCAAGGAAACTGATGTTGATGATGACAGCCATGTGGGTTGGCACCCATATCCTCATCAGTGACTGCCTCTGCCCTTGGATGGTGCTCTGGATTGCTGGAGGGGGCCACCAGTTGGGACACAACTGGCATCCACTCCATGCATCTCTGTGCCATCAGCATCATTGACTAGACCATGCTACAGAGTGCATGTCAGTGTGCTGTTCCTGCATCCACTCTGAGTGGTACTGCATATGGCTCTCCATGAGGTTGGCTACTCTCTCGATGGAACAGCTCAAAGCCCTGAGCCATGGTAGCACACATGAGATGAATGGAATTAGAATTAGAATTAGAATTAGAACATTACAGCGCAGTACAGGCCCTTCGGCCCTCGATGTTGCGCCGACCTGTGAAACCATCTGACCTACACTATTCCATTTTCATCTATATGTCTATCCAATGACCCCTTAAATGCCCTTAAAGTTGGCGAGTCTACTACTGCTGCAGGCAGGGCGTTCCACGCCCCTACTACTCTCTGAGTAAAGAAACTACCTCTGACATCTGTCCTATATCTATCACCCCTCAACTTAAAGCTATGTCCCCTCGTGTTTGCCATCACCATCCGAGGAAAAAGACTCTCACTATCCACCCTATCTAACCCTCTGATTATCTTATATGTCTCTATTAAGTCACCTCTCCTCCTCCTTCTCTCCAACGAAAACAACCTCAAGTCCCTCAGCCTTTCCTCGTAAGACCTTCCCTCCATACCAGGCAACATCCCAGTAAATCTCCTCTGCACCCTTTCCAAAGCTTCCACATCCTTCCTATAATGCGGTGACCAGAACTGCACGTAATACTCCAGGTGTGGTCTCACCAGAGTTTTGTACAGCTGCAGCATGACCTCGTGGCTCCGAAACTCGATCCCCCTACTAATAAAAGCTAACACACCATATGCCTTCTTAACAGCCCTATTAACCTGGGTAGCAACCTTCAGGGATTTATGTACCTGGACACCAAGATCTCTCTGTTCATCTACACTACCAAGAATCTTCCCATTAGCCCAGTACTCTGCATTCCTGTTACTCCTTCCAAAGTGAATCACCTCGCACTTTTCCGCATTAAACTCCATTTGCCATCTCTCAGCCCAGCTCTGCAGCCTATCTATGTCCTTCTGTACCCTACAACATCCTTCGGCACTATCCACAACTCCACCGACCTTAGTGTCATCCGCAAATTTACTAACCCACCCTTCTACACGCTCTTCCAGGTCATTTATAAAAATGACAAACAGCAGTGGCCCCAAAACAGATCCTTGCGGTACACCACTAGTAACTAAACTCCAGGATGAACATTTGCCATCAACCACCACCCTCTGTCTTCTTTCAGCTAGCCAATTTCTGATCCAAAGCTCTAAATCACCTTCAACCCCATACCTCCGTATTTTCTGCAATAGCCTACCGTGGGGAACCTTATCAAACGCCTTACTGAAATCTATATACACCATATACATGGACTCCTCCATTCTCAACCATCACCCCACACTGCCTCAGGGAACTCTGGTCAGAGCCTCCTTTCTTGTGACTTCTGAGGCCCTGCATTTGCGCCCAGCTGAGCATGGCTGCGGCTCTCCTCCATCCTCTGACGAGGACTACCCACAGCTGCCTCTGTCTCTCTCACCTCCTCCTGCTTAATCGTGCCACGCTCTTCACCCAGTGCCACCCTCTCTAATTGCACGTGAGGATCCACCATTGTGAGTGTATCTGTATAGGTGGAGGGTGCACTTGCAGGATGTGACAATGCTGGGTCTGCTGATTCCGATGCTCGAGAGGCCCCCTGTGATGTTGTTGTTTTTTCATGCTCCCCCTCCACAACTGACCCTAGAGAGACATAAGAAGGAGATCATGAGTACTCGCCTGTGACAGCAGATGCCTCTGCAGAGCTGAGGCCTCCCAATGTGGTTGTCCTTGGCTAGGTGTCAAACAGAGAGGAGTGCACACCAACCCCTTCATCAACAGAATTCAATATCTTTTCACCCTCTCCTCCAGGTATTCCCATCTCTCCATCACCACTTCTTGTGGGGCTAACCTGGCGATTTCCATCGCTGCCTCCTCCATGGCAGTACAGATAGAAAGCCGGGGCACTCTTCCTCCCGCTGCATGCCCACGAATTATGTGCCCTGCAAAGGCAAAAAAGAGAGAGAGGTAAGGCCTCTCTGACTGTTGCCTGTAGCTCTTTTACTGAAGAAGCAGAAGGTCCTCAACAGCACCAGGACTCTGAGCCTTGTTGATGGGTCAGTGGTCACTCTGGGCGCATTTTTCTCCAATGTTCAGGAGCACCAGCCCTCAGCCTGTTCAGCTGCTTGGCTGTTGGAACCTGTAGAGCTGGAGGCTTGTCATCTGGGGATTGCATTACACTCACCTTGCCAAAACAAGTAGAATCATTAAACCTCTTGTGGTACTGCACCCAGTTCCTCCACATGACAATTCTGCTGCTCTCAATTTCTGCTACCTTCAGCAAGGCCTGCTTTGTTTGGCTGGGTGGCCTTCTTCTGCGACCCTCTGGAAACAAGACCACTCTCCTATCTCTTGTCATGTGTTCTTTGTGTTACCTTAAGTAACACAATGAAATATGTGGATTCCAGTGCCTTGAAGATCTCTAACAGGTTTACTAACAGCAAAACTAGTATATTCAATACAGAGCAAACTATGCACAGAACCTTTGTTGAGGGTGTTACTGTTACAGAATGATTATGGCTCTTAGTCACGTGACTACATCCTGGTACCTAGCCCACCAGCAAACTAAGTTCTTAAAGGGCCATCGCTCTTGAAGAGATCATACTACATCACCTTTCTTTCCTAACATCAGTCTCATATGCTACAAGTAAAAACACATAAAATTGGATAACATCAAAATTAGTTCTACAGGGTTATGACCGAGGTGGGAGGAGTGCGCTGTCTTTTCTAGTTCCACTTCTCCACAGGTCACAATATATATTTAAATGTTTACCCAGTTACCAATGCACTCAAGTATATACTAAACTCTTTATCCCAGAATAAAATACACCAACCAGGCTTCTTTAAATAACAACAAAATGGATCAGTTGATGATGAAACAAGACTTATCCAGTAACGAAGCAAAGCATTAACACACAGATTGAAATATGAAGGTTGCCCTTTATAAATGCTCCACACACAAACTCACACACACACTGAAAAAAGCATAAATTCTCTCTGCAGAGGTCTGTTACCAAAAAAAAGACAAAAAAGAATACTTTGGCCAAATACTTGCTAATTCTTGAAGAAAAAAGAGAAGATTTGGAACGATGTCAGTTGTCCCTTTTTGGTTTGGCATCCCAAATACACGGAGATGGCTGTCACTAGGATCTTTCTAGAGCAGTTCTTTTCAGGCGATGTTGAGGATCAGTTTGGCAGGCTTTCCGGGAGGAATGTGGCATCAGGAGTTTCAGGAGTTTCTCCATTTCTTACACTTGATTCTCAGGAAGTTCTCAAAGAGATGGAAGAGGGTGAGCTGATGGTGGCTGCTCTCTTGGCTGGTTTTCTCCCACTGTCTTCAAAACAGTTTTTTAAAAATTCATTCATGGGATGTGGGTGTCGCTAGACAGGCCAGCATTTATTGCCCATCCCTAATTGCCCTTGAGAAGGTGGTGGTGAGCAGCACAGTGGCGCAGTGGTTAGCACCGCAGCCTCACAGCTCCAGCGACCCGGGTTCAATTCTGGGTACTGCCTGTGTGGAGTTTGCAAGTTCTCCCTGTGTCTGCATGGGTTTTCGCCGGGTACTCCGGTTTCCTCCCACCACCAAAAGACGTGCAGGTTGATAGGTAAATTGACCATTATAAATTGCCCCTAGTATAGGTAGGTGGTAGAGGAATATAGGGACAGATGGGGATGTGGTAGGAATATGGGATTAGTGTGGGATTAGTGTAGATGGGTGGTTGATGGTCGGCACAGACTCGGTGGGCCGAAGGGCCTGTTTCAGTGCTGTATCTCTAAATAAAATTTAAAAAATAAATAAACAGCTGCAGTCCATTTGGGGTAGGTACACCCACAGTCTTGTGAGGAAAGGAGTTCCAGAATTTTGACCCAGCGACAGTGAAGGAAGAGCGATATAGTTCCAAGTCAGGATGGTGTGTGACTTGGAGGGGAACTTGCAGGTGGTGGTGTTCCCATGCATTTGCTGCCCTTGTCCTTCTAGTTGGTAGAGGTCGCAGGTTTGGAAGGTGCTAAGGAGCCTTGGTGCATTGCTGCAGTGCATCTTGTAGATGGTACACACTGCTGCCACTGTGCGTCGGTGATGGAGGGAGTGAATGTTTGTAGATGGGGTGCCAATCAAGCGGGCTGCTTTGTCCTGGTTGGTGGAGAGCTTCTGTTGGAGCTGCACCATCCAGGCAAATGGAGAGTATTCCATCACACTCCTGACTTGTGCCTTGTAAGAACAAAGAACAAAGAACAGTACAGCACAGGAACAGGCCATTCGGCCCTCCAAACCTGCGCCGATCTTGATGCCTGCCGAAACGAACACCTTCTGCACTTCCGGGGCCCATATCGCTCTATTCCTTTACTATTCATATGTTTGTCAAGATGTCTCTTAAACGTTGCTATCGTATCTGCTTCCACCACCTCCCCTGGCAGCAAGTTCCAGGCACTCACCAACCTCTATGTAAAAAACCTGCCTCGCACATCCCCTCTAAACTTTGCCCCTCGCACCTTAAACCTATGTCCCCTAGTAACTGACTCTTCCACCCTGGGAAAAAGCTTCTGACTATCCACTCTGTCCATGCCGCTCATAACTTTGTAAACCTCTATCATGTCGCCCCTCCACCTCCGTCGTTCCAGTGAAAACAATCCGAATTTTTCCAACCTCTCCTCATAGCTAATGCCCTCGAGACCAGGCAACATCCTGGTAAATCTCTTCTGTACCCTCTCCAAAGCCTCCACGTCCTTCTGGTAGTGTGGTGACCAGAATTGCACGCAATATTCTAAGTGTGGCCTAACTAAGGTTCTGTACAGCTGCAACATGACTTGCCAATGTTTATACTCTATGCCCCGACCGATGAAGGCAAGCATGCCGTATGCCTTCTTGACTACCTTATCCACCTGCGTTGCCCTTTCAGTGACCTGTGGACCTGTACGCCCAGATCTCTCTGCCTGTCAATACTCCTAAGGGTTCTGCCATTTACTGTATACTTCCCACCTGTATTAGATCTTCCAAAATGCATTACCTCACATTTGTCCGGATTAAACTCCATCTGCCATTTCTCCGCCCAAGTCTCCAACCGTTCTGTATCCTGCTGTATCCTCTGACAATCCTCATCATTATCCGCAACTCCACCAACCTTTGTGTCGTTCGCAAACTTACTAATCAGACCAGCTACATTTTCCTCCAGATCATTTATATATACGACAAACAGCAAAGGTCCCAGCACTGATCCCTGCGGAACACCACTAGTCACATCCATCCATTCAGAAAAACACCCATCCACTGAGCCAGTTCTGTATCCATCTTGCCAGCTCACCTCTGATCCCATGTGACTTCACCTTTTGCACCAGTCTGCCATGCGGGACCTTGTCAAAGGCTTTACTAAAGTCCATATAGACAACATCCATCGCCCTTCCCTCATCAATCATCTTCGTCACTTCCTCAAAAAACTCAATCAAATTAGTAAGACACGACCTCCCCTTCACAAAACCATGCTGCCTCTCGCTCATAACTTCGTTTGTTTCCAAATGGGAGTAAATCCTGTCCCGAAGAATCCTCTCTAATAGTTTCCCTACCACTGACGTAAGGCTCACCGGCCTATAATTTCCTGGATTATCCTTACCACCTTTCTTAAACAAAGGAACAACATTGGCTATTCTCCAGTCCTCTGGGACCTCACCTGTAGCCAATGAGGATGCAAAGATTTCTGTCAAGGCGCCAGCAATTTCTTCCCTTGCCTCCCTCAGTATTCTAGGGTAGATCCCATCAGGCCCTGGGGACTTATCTACCTTAATGCTTTGCAAGACACCCAACACCTCCTCCTTTTTGATAATGAGATGACTGAGACTATCTGCACTCCCTTCCCTAGGCTCATCATCCACCAAGTCCTTCTCCTTGGTGAATACTGATGCAAAGTACTCATTTAGCACCTCGCCCATTTCCTCTGGCTCCACGCATAGATTCCCATCTCTGTCCTTGAGTGGGCCAACCCTTTGCCTGGTTACCCTCTTGCTCTTTATGTATGTATAAAAAGCCTTGGGATTTTCCTTAATCCTGTTTGCCAATGACTTTTCATGACCCCTTTTAGCCCTCCTGACTCCTTGCTTAAGTTCCTTCCTACTGTCTTTATATTCCTCCAGTGCTTCATCTGTTCCTAGCCTTCCAGCCCTTACAAATGCTTCCTTTTTCTTTTTGACTAGGCTCACAATATCCCATGTTATCCAAGCTTCCCGAAACTTGCCAAACTTGTCTTTCTTCCTCACAGGAACATGCTGGTCCTGGATTCTAATCATCTGACGTTTGAAAGATTCCCACGTCAGATGTTGATTTACCCTCAAACAGCTGCCCCCAATCTAAATTCTTCAGTTCCTGCCTAATATTGTTATAATTAGCCTTCCCCCAATTCAGCACCTTCACCCGAGGACTACTCTTATCCTTATCCACAAGTACCTTAAAACTTATGGAACTATGGTCACTGCTCCCGAAATGCTCCCCCACTGAAACTTCGACCACCTGGCCGGGCTCATTCCCCAATACCAGGTCCAGAATGGCCCCATCCCTAGTTGGACTATCTACATACTGTTTCAAGAAGCCCGTCTGGATGCTCCTCACAAATCCTGCCCCAAGCACTAAGTGAGTCCCAGTCAATATTGGGGAAGTTAAAATCACCCACCACTACAACCCTGTTACCTTTACATCTTTCCAAAATCTGTCTACATATCTGCTCCTCTACCTCCCGCTGGCTGTTGGAAGGCCTGTAGTAAACCCCCAACATTGTGACTGCACCCTTCCCATTCCTGAGCTCCACCCATATTGCCTCGCTGCATGACCTCTGTGAGGTGTCCTCCTGCAGTACAGCTGTGATATTCTCCTTAACCAGTAATGCAACTCCCCCACCCCTTTTACATCCCCCTCTATCCCACCTGAAGCTTCTAAAGCCTGGAACATTTAGCTGCCAATCCTGTCCTTCCCTCAACCAAGTCTCTGTAATAGCAACAACATCATATTTCCAAGTACTAATCCAAGCTCTAAGTTCATCTGCCTTACCTGTTATACTTCTCGCATTGAAACAAATGCACTTCAGACCACCTGTCCCGCTGTGCTCAGCAACATCTCCTTGCCAGCTCTTCCTCTTAGTCCTACTGGCATTATTTACTATGTCCTCCTCATTTACTTCACTAGCTGTCCTACTGCTCTGGTACCCACCCCCCTGCCACACCAGTTTAAACCCTCCCGAGTGACGCTAGCAAACCTTGCAGCCAGGATATTAGTGCCCTTCCAGTTTAGATGCAACCCGTCCTTCTTGTACAGGTCCCATCTGTTCCTGAAGAGAGCCCAATGGTCCAGATATCTGAAACCCTCCCTTCTACACCAGCTGCTCAGCCACGTGTCTAGCTGCACTATCTTCCTATTTCTAGCCTCACTGGCACGTGACACAGGGAGTAATCCAGAGATTACAACCTTAGAGGTCCTGTTTTTTAACTTACTACCTAACTCCCTAAACTCCCCCTGCAGGACCTCATCACTCTTCCTGCCTATGTCATTGGTACCGATGTGTACCACAACCTCTGGCTGTTCATGCTCCCCCTTCAGAATACCCTCTGTCCGTTCAGAGACATCCTTGACCCTGGCACCAGGGAGGCAACATACCTTCCTGGAGTCTCTTTCACGTCCACAGAAGCGCCTATCTGTGCCCCTGACGATAGAGTCCCCTATAACTATTGCTCTTCTGCGCTTTGTCCCTCCCTGCTGAACAACAGTGCCAGCCGTGGTGCCACTGCTCTGGCTGCTGTTGTTTTCCCCTGATAGGCCATCCCCCCCAACAGTATCCAAAACGGTATACTTGTTAGAGAGGGGGATAGCCACAGGGAATTCCTGCACTGACTGCCTGTCCCTTCTAGCGGTCACCCATCTCTCTGCCTGCACTTTGGGTGTAACCACTTGTCTAAGACTCCTGTCTATGACGCTTTCTGCCACCTGCATGCTCCTAAGTGCATTCAGTTGCCGCTCCAACCGATCCATGCGGTCTGTGAAGGTAGATGGTGGACAGGCTTTGGGGAGTCAGGAGGTGAGTTACTCGCCTCAGGATTCCTAGCCTCTGACCTGCTCTCATAGCCACGGTATTTATATGGCTACTCCAGTTCCGTTTCTGGTCAATGGTAGCCCCTAGGATATTAATAGTGGGGGGTTCAGCAATGGTAATGTTAAGGGGAGATAGTTAGATTCTCTCTTGTTAGAGATGGTCATTGCCTGGCACTTGTGTGGCGCAAATGTTACTTGCCACTTATCAGCCCAAGCCTGGATATTGTACAGGTCTTGC
Source organism: Heterodontus francisci (assembly GCF_036365525.1). Lineage (NCBI taxonomy): Eukaryota > Metazoa > Chordata > Chondrichthyes > Heterodontiformes > Heterodontidae > Heterodontus > Heterodontus francisci. The sequence continues at coordinate 24,410,464 of NC_090387.1, read as the reverse complement.
TGCATTCCTACACGGACTGCTTCAGTATCTGAGGAGTCACGAATGGTGCTGAACATTGTGCAGTCATCAGCGATCATCCCCACTTCTGACCTTATGATTGAAGGAAGGTCATTGATGAAACAGCTGAAGGTGGTTGGGCCTAGGACACTACCCTGAGGAACTCCTGCAGTGATGTCCTGGAGCTCAGATGATTGACCTCCAACAACCACAACCATCTTCCTTTGCGCTAGGTATGACTCCAGCCAGCGGAGGGTTTTCCCCCTGATTCCCATTGACCTCAGTTTTGCTGGGGCTCCTTGATGCCATACTTGGTCAAATGCTGCCTTGATGTCAAGGGCAGTCACTCTCACCTCACCTCTTGAGTTCAGCTCTTTTGTCCATATTTGAACCAAGCTGTAATGAAGTCAGGAGCTGAGTGGCCCTGGTGGAACCCAAACTGAGCGTCACTGAGCAGGTTATTGCTAAGCAAGTGCCGCTTGATAGCACTGTTGGTGACACCTTCCATCACTTTACTGATGATTGAGAGTAGGCTGATGGGGTGGTAATTGGCCGGGTTGGACTTGTCCTGCTTTTTGTGTGCAGGACATACCTGGGCAATTTTCCACATTGCCGGGTAGATGCCAGTGTTGTGCACTGTCCAAAGCGAAACCAAAAACAGTATCTCAAGAGTGAGGTTGTCACATGAATTATGCCCCAATTGGCACACATATCACTGAAAGGGCTGCCCGCATACTGTGGCCCATTGTCAGAAATAATTTCTTCAGGTGCCCAAATAGACTGAATATGGCACTTTGTGTCTACGAAAACCATGCTTGAAGTGTCTTTTACCTGTCTGAAAATTTAGAGAAATAATCGGTGACTAAGTTAAACTCGTCTCCATTAATGGAAAATAGATCAGTGGCAATTTTGGACCAAGGGACTGACGGAATCTCATGAGGGTGTAGAGGTTATTTACGTTGTTGTAGCATGTAAAGGCCTGCTACCCGACCCAAACCTGACGGGACCCGACGACATGTGTTGGGTTCGGGTCGGTTTGGGTTGCTCTTCCGAGTCCGGCTTTTGGGCTCGGCTCGGGTCAGTCGGGTCGGGCCGAGTCCAGGTTGGATTGGGTCCAGGTCAGACACACACAGTGCTACCTTTTACTCTGCTGGGAGGAAAAGGGAAGTTGAGTGAGTAAGCGTCAAAATTTGAAAAGCCTGCCTGAACTGGGAGTCCGGGATGTCAAGGAGGGAAATGCGTATCCGGACTCCACAGACTCTGAGTTTTTGCAGTGAGCGAGTGAGCACCTCTATGATGTCATCACGCTCATGCTGCAGCTTTCTTCCATTCCATCTATCCAAAAGTGGAAAGCACAATGAGTGCACTATGGATGTAAAACGAATGCTGTCAACTGGAGAAAGTGAACATTCTGGTGGTCAGGTCGGGTTGGGCTCGGGTCGGGTCGGGCTCGGGTCGGATCGGGCGCCGGAAAAAATGGAAAGACTTGGGCCGGGCCGGGCTCGGATCCGATGGGGTTCTGTTGGGTTCGGGTCGGGTTTTTTTTTCCAGACCTGAGCAGGCCTTTAGTGGCAGGTGGCTCTGGCATGCCTTGCACATCCTCACAAGCTTTTCAATGTCACTGTTGATCCCTGGCCAATAAACAGTGTCTCGTGCCAGTCATCTAGTTCACTTTATGCCCATGTGGCCTTCGTGAAGTTGTGACAAGGCATCCTGTTGGAGAGCTTTGGGCACAATCACTTGTTTTCCTTGAAGGTGATGCCTCTCAGGATACCAATTCATCTCTATACGGTCGAAAGCATCTGAGGGTTTCTGGCACCTCTTTTACAGTATCAGGCCAACCTTCTATGATGACTCTCCACAGTGCCTTTAGTTGTGGGTTATTAGCTGTTTCTGTTTGAAGCTGGTCACATTTGTGCTGTCCAAAATGCAAGAAATTGATTTTGAGCACATCTTCCACCTCGAAGTCCATGTTGTCTACTTGTAGATGCAGTGAAACTTCTTCATTCTTGTTCGGGTTTGGCAATCTGCTCAGCGTATCCGAGGTGACCATTTTTGTACCTGGTTTGTGGTAGCCGTTGAAATCGTACCCCTGTACTTTCATTAAGAGTCGCTGTAGTTGAGGTGGTGTGCTTATCAATGGTTTGCACCAGGTCATCTCCAGTGGTCAGTTTCCACAGTGAACTGTTTACCCAACAGGTAGGTGTGGAACCTCATGATCTCAAACACCAGAGCAAGTGTTTCACACTCTACGTTTGAGGAATTGGATTGTGCTGAGGATAAATATTTGAACCCAAATTTAATTGGTTTGCCATCCTGCAGGATGCAGGTTCCTAGCACTTTCTGTGAGGCATCGACTTCCAGGATTGTCTTCTTCCTTAGATCATAGTACTGCAGGGTACAGGCTTCTGCTGACAATGCTTGTTTGAGAGACTCAAACATATGCTGATGGTCCTCCTGCCATACATATGGTACGTCTTTCTTTAAGTGTTCTCTCAGTGATGATGCTTTGTCAGAAAAATTTGGAATGTATGGTGCCAAGAAGTTGAAAAATCCAAGACATCTCTGTAGATCTTCCTTGTCTTGTGCGGTAGGCATATGCCTTACATCTTCAATTTGCCTGGTCAGGACAGATTCTGCAACCTGAATAGATGGAGCCAAAGAAATTGATCTGACTTATATTCACCTGGCACTTCTTGCTGTTAAAAACACACCCTTCATGACGAGCTACAGCCATCAGTGAATGAAGATTTCGATCATGCTCTTCTTTGGTTTTGCCCATTACCGCAATATCATCGGCAATGCATATACATCCAGGTACATTTTCTATAATTCTGTTCATATGCTGCTGAAACAGATCTTGACTGACAGATTAGCCGAAGCTAGTCTCTGGAAGCAATATCTTCCAAATGGTATTCTGCAGGTGGTGACTTCCTGAGATTCCTTAGCTAGGACCAATATCCATGGTTAGCATCCAACTTGGAGAAGAATTTGGCTCCTGTGAACTTGGGATTCAATTCCTCTTGTGTAAGAATCTGGTGGGGTTATCTTTTTAGGGAGTGGTTTAGACACCTCAGATCGAGACATACGCTGATTGCTCCAACCTTCTTTAGTACGCATGTAATTGAGCTGCACCTGTCTGTGTGATGATGCACACGACAGATGATGCCATTGCGTTCTATGTCATCTAACTCGCGCTTAAATTTTTCTTGTATGTGCACGCTGCACTTTCTGGGAGGGTCGATTGACAGAATTGCATCCTCTGCCTTTGAAATCTCCTATGGTGTTGAACCTGTCCGGGTACATTTGTTGTAGGTCGTGAACTGACTCAATGCGGGTACCCTTGGTCTCTTCTGTTGTCATGCGTACCTTGGTGACCTCGTGGATAGTCACAATGTTGAGGTCCTTACACGCTGGTAGTCCTGCCATTGCTGGTCCGCTCGTGTCTACCAGGTAAAATATTTGTGGTTTCCATTTGACTTGCCATAGCTGCATTGTTTGTTAGTGTGCCAGTGCAAGGGATGGGTGACCCATTGTATGCAGTTAACTTTGCAGTTGTTGGTTGTATCATTAATTTCCAATGACCCTGGTACATATCATTCAGGATTCAGATTGGTCGGATGTTTGCACTAGCTCCCGTGTCAATCTGAGTCCTGAGTGTGTGTTTGTCAACTTTCTTTGGGCACATGATGTTAATCGTAGCAAAAGCTTCCAGTTGTTTGACTTCATCAACACAATGTATCAGGTTCACAATGTGAAACGCCTTCTTGTCTTCTGGCTGAGAATTGCTCCATTCTGAGCCTTGTCTCGAGTCTATACTCTGTGGTCTTTGTGTATCAGCTTGTGTTTATGCAGGTCTCTGGCAGTCTCCTTGTTGATGTTGCCCTGTTGCTACGCCTGTCTTCTGTTTGTTTGTGTCCTATTGTGACTTCTGGCTGTGTCTTTGAAGCCTGTATTCTTGCATAGGCAAGCCGTGTTCTTTAGCACTGCATGCCTTGCACAGGTCTTGAAATGCAGGACAACCTCACAGTGAGTGGGACAAACCACACTTACCGCACAGCTTGCTTGCTTTTTGCGATCTGGTTATCATGCCGATACTGTTGGTTGCATCTAGTGCTTGCAGATGCTGTTGTTCATTTCCAATGGCTTTCCTGCCATCTTCTAGCAGCGCATCAATACTGTGACCTTTCTTTTTCCCTATGAGGTCTTTTTGAAACGCTTCAATAGGTGTTGAGACAATCACCAGCTCCATTATTCACTCCGACAGCTCAGATTCTGAAAAATCACATTCGTTGCCCTTACTATGGCATCTACTGATGAATTGATCTATTGATTCCTGTGGCTGTTTCCTTTAGAACATCGATTCCAGGCGATGAATTCTAAAATTCACTCTTATCCGAAGCTGATCTTCTGGCACTTTCCATATCTTTGCAGGATCCTTCTAGTCCCCTTCAGATAAGCCACAGGTATTGATTCTGTATAATCCCTCATTTCCAACTGCTATCAGTATTTTTACAACCTGCATCTCTGGTTCGACAACTGCTTGGTTTATGACACATAACTGCATTCTTTGTTTAAAAAGTTTGAACTCGGATAGGATATCAATGGACCTTTTTATTCATTTGGGGGATGTGGTGTTACTGGCTAGGCTTCCATTCATTTCCCATCCCTAATTGCCCTTGAGAAGGTGGTGGTGAGTTGCCTTCTTAAACTGCTGCATTCCTTGGGGTGTAGGTACGCCAACAGTGCTGTTAGGAAGGGAGTTCCAGGATCTTGACCCAGCGACAGTGAAGGAACGGCAATATAGTTCCAAGTCAGGATAATGTGTGGCTTGGAGGGGAATTTGCAAGTGGTGTTCCCATGCATCTGCTGCCCTTGTCCTTCCAGCTGATAGGGGTCACGGGTTTGGAAGGTCCTGTCGAAGGAGCCTTGGTGAGTTGCTGCAGTGCATCTTGTAGATGGTACACACTGCTGCAACTGTGCATCTGTGGTGGAGTGAGTGAATGGGGTTCCAATCAAGTGGGCTGCTTTGTCCTGGATAGTGCCGGGCTTCTTAAGAGTTGGAGCTGCACCCATCCAGGCAAGTAGAGACTCTTCCATCATACTCCTGACTTGTGCCTTGTAGATGGTGGACAGGCATTGGGGAGTCAGGAGGTAAGTTACTCACCACAGAATTCCCAGCCTTTAACCTTCTCTTGTAGCCATAGCATTTATGTGGCTGGTCCAGTTCAGTTTCTGGTCAATGGTGACCCACAGGATGTTGATAGTGGGGGATTCAGTGATGGTAATGCCATTGAATGTCAGGGGGAGATGGTTATATTCTCTCTTATTTGAGATGGTCATTGCCTGGCACTTGTGTGGCGTGAATGTTACTTGCCACTTATCAGCCCAAACCTGATGTTGTCCAGGTCTTGCTGCATATGGTTCATGCTGGGAAATTTGATATCCATCTTTCTGCTGTTCTTTTGTTTTCTGCTCTGTATTTAACTTTGTTCAGCATTGTATTTATTATGACTTTTCTATTTGTGGTTTGGAACTGGTTTTAAAACTTATTCTATTAACTCTGCACTATTACCCCTTTAAGAAATTCTCATTTATTTAGACTGTTTGCTTTGATAGAGTGGACTGGTGCTTGACAGTGTTCCACATTTACTTTGCTTTCAGACCTTTTGCTTGTAGGTTTACACAGCTGTTCGATAGGCAGTTTAATGCCTTTTCCTTTGCTTGTTTTGCTAGAAATTGTTTATGTTCTTCACGGTTTACTGGTTTAATGATATTTGCAGCTTGACTGCTTTAATGGAGACTCTGCAGTGCTCAGGGTTTCCCACTCTGTTTTTTTCAGGATGCCTCCTGTAATGGCACTGACCTCGATCAGCCTCAGAGAGGAATTGGGTTTTCAACGTTTTTTTCTCTCTCCCATGGAGGCTTTAAAAAAATCAATTTTTTAAGCACTTCAAAGCTTTGTTTTTTAAACCGGGATTTCTCAGTCATCGGCACAATGACTCACAGGATCAAAGGAATGTAATTTCAGTCTGTTGTTCAGTGCTCTGTCTCCCACAGCTGGAGGTACTTTTTTCTTCTTCTCACTGCTTGGGCCATTATTTCTTTCACTCTTTCCAGTACTTGTTTTAAGGTTTCTTCACTGGTTTGCTGTTTTGCCCCTGTTTTTCAAGGTTATAGCTGGTCTTTTCACTACAGCTGCCACCATATCATGTGTTCTTTGTGTTATCTTAAGTAACACAATGAGATACGTGAATTCCAGTGCCTTGAAGATCTCTAACAAGTTTATTAACAGCTAAACTAGTATATTCAATACAGAGCAAACTATGTACAAAACTTTGTCTAGGATGTTTTTACAGAGTGACCATGGCTTCTAGTCACATGACTACATCCTGGTACTTAGCGTACCAGCATACTGACTTCTTAAAGGGACATCACTCTTGAAGCGATCATACAACATCTCTCACGGCTGCCAGCAGCATCTCAAGGGCTGCATCAATGAAGCATCGGGCAGCCCTGCCCCTGGTACTTGGCCTTTGCCTCTCCTCCTGGTAAGCTGGAACTTGTATAATGAATCAAAATGATTGCCACAGTAATGTCTTTAAATCAGGCCAGCACTTTACAAGTTCCACCTCCATCCCACACCTGCCATCGCTAATTGGCTGCCAAACCTGCTCTCCAGCCAATTAGCAGCAGACATTGAGGAAAATCGCGGGCTGCAATTACTTCCGCCCTGGTGTGGGGTCAGGACCCAACCATAATTCCGACATCAGGATCCTGATCCATGAGGCAAAATCCTGCCCATAAGAGAGTTTCAACATCAGTATAATTGAATCATAAAATATTACAAGACCTTTGTCAGCATCTCCAATTTCCTTCTGGCGAACCTACTTTTCAGATGCTTTCCAGGAGGCTGCCATTTTATAGACCCGGACTGATCCCTCTTATTTCTTTGAATTGTCTCAGAGACTGTGCTCGCTATGGCGTAATCTCATTGGGAATGCAGGAAAATATGGAGCAAGTTAGCAGTGGCAAGATGGTTATGTTGCTGATCTCGCCATTGCAGGGAAATCTGGGCTGAATTGAACATTCTGGGAAAATAACAGAATGAAGTTACCATTGCAACGCAGACATGCAATAGGTTTATTTTCACTTAATTTATAATTCCAAAATTGCTCAATTTGCCATTTTCATTTTTTTTTAAAGTAGAAAATCACCATCACCTTCTCAAGGGCAATTAAGGGATGGACAACAAATGCTGGCCATGCCAGTGATGTCCACCCTCAGGAATGAATAAAACAAATTTTGAAACCTCAAGTGTTGGAAATCATATAGTTTCGCCAGAAAACAGCAGTAATATTTGTATATCTCAGGATCAGTACGTGATTTTACATAAACCTCTGAAAATACTAAGCTTGACAGTTATTTCTAATAATGTGCCAGTAAGCTTAATTGTCCTCAGAATATGTACCTGCAGATGAAAGAATTTTTCACTAGGATAGAGTAGAAAAGTTTCACAGCTGTTAAGTCTTTGAATTAAATTTTTGTTTTTATCTGGAAAGTAAAATACGCAAATGAGGAAACCCATTAAGAGTTTGACCTTTGTGTTGTGGGGACCGCCAGAGAGAAAAGAAGGAAAACTTCAAAATAGAACCTCCAGGGACTTCTCTGCAGGTAAAGTGTTCATCCCAAACAGGGCATGCTGAAAAAGAGAATTCTGCCTGAGGATATAATCATTAGCTGCAACAACTAAGAGCCTTGCTGTTTGGGAGCTTACATTTCATTGCACAATCTGCTGAGCAAATCTAATATCCAGTCTCATATTGACAACCAGTCTGATATTTTGATGGGAGTCAAAGGTAATGAGATATCATGGTGGCATAATTAATGTAAGGTTCTAACTTAAAATATGTTTTGTCAATGCAGTTTAATTACAAATGTCTTTGTGAGCTTTCTTTACGAGATTATGTTAATAGAGGTTTGGAGACACGGGGCTGAATTTTCAGCCCATGGTTTTAACGCACACGAGCTTGCTAGACACTTACAGCAGTTATTCTGCTGGCCCATTGCCATTGTCTTTCTCAGTGCTAGATTTTTCCATTATGTGTGAAGCGATCTCCCAAATTGGCATACAGAGAGAAACTGAAGTCAAATTCTATTTGCTGTGTTTAAATTGCCTTATTTTCATCATTAATATTTGATCATGCCTCAATGCAAACCAAACTCTATAAGCAGCTCACAGTAAAGACCCTACCAGAAAGGTTAAGGTATAAATATTTAAGTGTACAGAGTCAATGTGGCTTTATTCAAAATAGTGGCCATTTTGACCAAGAGCTGTATCGACATCAGATTTTTAAAAAGTTTGGAATATAAAGATGAAGCCTTAAAATGGATGAAAAGCAACTGGGAGACTTAAGAAAAAAACTACAGCTTATGCTCAGTTTTATTTTTGTGCTGGTTATGTAATTGTAAAAAAAATTATCCCATTACTTCCTCTGGTTTCAGTAGCTGAAGACAGTTGGCAACCTGCTGCCAGGACTCTGCCAATGTTATATTTTGCCATGCATAGTAAGGGCACCCCTCACGAGGCGCCATCCTCATCATCTGCCTCCTTGGGCCCTCTGACTGAGGAACCCTCTTGGCAGCAAGACCCTTCATTGACACCAGTGCAGCAGCCTCTGAAGGTGCCCCTACTGGCACCTCCACGACGAGGATAAGTGTCACAGGCATCTCGGCTAAATGCAGTTACATTCACGCAGGCTGCCTCAAATTCATCCGAGGCCACAAGGGGAGCTCCCTGAGGAGTGGCCACAATCGAAAGCCACCACATCGTTAATAGCACTGAGTAAGTCAATTGGATGTCTTCTATTTGTGGATGAGTAATGTTATAATCATTTATTACAATGTGGACACGTAGTTACATGAACCCAGAATTATGTGTTTTCATCCTTTGATGGCAATACAGCAAAAGAGGGTAAAAGTGGGCATGCAATGTGAACATGGACACTGTGACCACTGGAGAGATGTTTTCCATGCATTGGTGGTAAGAATGGAACTAATTAAAGTTGTATGTATCGTGAAGAGCAGCGGCACCTTCGATTGCTGAAGGATGAAGGTGGCATGGCAGCTGCCAGGATAGGGTGCACACACTTGCATAAAGAACTTGTCATGGTGGCAGACCAGCTGAACGTTTGGGGAGTGGAAGCTCTTCCTATTGAGGAATTTCCCTGGCTCCTCACTCAGTGTCTTGCTGACCACATAAGTGCAATGATGCCCTGCACCTGTGGTAATCCAGCCATAGAGGCAAATCCCACTGCTCTCTGTGCCTGCGATGTCCCATCCATTTGTAAGTCAATGTATAGTCCCTGCTCTTGCAAATAGGGCATTGGTGGCCTGTTTTATGCAGCCTCTTGAGAGTTACCACCAAGGTCCGATCCAGAGGAAAAAAAAGTTCAAAGCCACAGTGACTTTAACTGGTAGGGTCACCAGTCCTGCAAGCTCAGGTCTTCCTCAACAAGATCCTACTGCAGAAACCATCTGCCTGGGTAGGCACAGTCTCCTGCAGCACTGATTCTCTGACATGTCGTGATAGCTTATTCTTTGGTGGTACACTCTATGCTGAGGATATCCCCTTCCTTCCCATCATTCCTCTCCTCTGCTCTCCCCATGCCCAGGGCTCTGCATCTGCTGCTGAGGACGGTGATTTGCATCGCTGCCCGACCCTATTTCCGAATAGCCTAATATCATCTCCAGCTGTTGCTTTACTTGTGGCCAGCAGCACTGGCAATACTTTCCAAACCCCCCCTCTTATGACCCTGTGATCCCAGCAGGCTCACAAGCACCACCCCCATCCCCCCAAATCAGCCCAGCACTCATAAACAGCTTGCTCACAGAACTGTGCTCACACAATGGCACCTGTGTGCCAACGGATGAGCACCTCTCTGAGTCTTCCAGTCCTTATGAGCCCATTTATTAAATGGCAAAGCCATGACTGGCTCCCAGCTGCGTTGCCCCCTCCTCCTCATAGATGTAGTTAAGATCCAGCATGGCTAGAGTCATAGAGAGATACAGCACTGAAACAGACCCTTCGACCCACCGAGTCTGTGCCAACCATTGACCACCCATTTATACTAATCCTACATTAATCCCATTTCCCTCTCACATCCCCACCTTCCTTCAATTCCCCTACCACCTACCTATACTAGGGGCAATTTACAATGGCCAATTTACCTATCACCTCACAAGTCTTTGGCATGTGGGAGGAAACCAGAGCACTCGGAGGAAACCCACACAGATCACAGGGAGAACTTGCAAACTCCGCACAGGCAGTACCCAGAACCGAACGCAGATCGCTGGAGCTGTGAGGCTGCGGTGCTAACCACTGCACCACTGTGCCGCCTCTCTTCAAAAATTTCAATAAACTAGCTCATTAATATTGTCAATTGATCATTTACAATATTCAGGTGGGTTACTTCCCAACCTCGGTTCCAAAATGGATGTGCGTCAGAACCACATCAGGAAGCCGTCACGACGTTGGCCGGCATGAAATTGCAGCCCTGTCCACCTCTGTTCTCACCCCCATTTCAGGACGAAAATCCTGCCCCTGACCTCTGCTCAGTATCTCCCAGCTCAGCATGGCCGTGGTCAGAAACTCAAATGAGTGAGGGATTGAATCTACACTGTGCTCCACTATACACCTTCACTACATTGTCCACAGTTATTATAGCACTTTTCTGTGTTGTTTGAGACAAGTGAATAATCAGTAAAACCAGATGGAGAAATTCAAAAATTCAGTCATAGGTTGTTCTTCCTTGACAAAGGTCCACACTGTTAACTACTTCTATTCAAATGATTTGAGGATATTTCATATTGTTGAACTCACTGTCATATTTAATTTTAATGAATCCTACTCTTTCAATGTATTGTTACATAGCTTTTATGCTATCATACTTCACACACACATGTAACGGTGAGCATGGAGTTATACTGTCGGTTTTGTGTGCTATGGAAAGCTCCATGCATGCACACCTAAGTGCCCACACAGAGCACAATTTACACCCCTCTGATACTGCTGTTACAATTAGTAATTGAGATGAGTTTTCTTTCAATCAGCAGGAAAATAAAAACCAAGTCACCAAACTTGCAATGTGCTTTTTTTAAAAAGGCAGACTTTTCAACTCTGTGTAGTAGGAAGGTAAGGTTTGTGGCACAGCCTCTTGAAAGTCATGTATCTTACACCAGTGCTTGACTATTCCAACACCCTCCTGGCTGGCCTCCCACATTCTACCCACTGTATACTTGAGGTAATCCAAAACACTGCACCCTAAGTCCTAACTCACACCAACTCCCGTTCACCCGTCACCCTGTGCTCGCTCACTTGCATTGCCTCGCAGTAAAGCAATGCCTTGATTTAAAAATTCTCATCCTTGTTTTCAAATCCTTCCATGGCCTCACCCTTCCCTATCTCTGTAATCTCCTCCAGCCCCACAACCCTCTGAGATATCTGCGCACATCTTAATCTGGCCTCTTGAGCATCCCTAATTTTAATCGTTCCACCATTGGATGCCAAGCTGCCTGGATCCTAAGCTCTCGAATTCTCTTCTTAAATTTCCCTACCTCGAGCTTCTTCTTTAAGATGCTCCTTAAAACCTACCTCTTTGAGAAAGCTTTGATCATCTGCCTTATGTATCTCAGTGTCAAATTTTGTTTTATAATGCTCCTGTGAAGCACCTTGGGACATTTTATTAAGTAAGCGCACTATATAAGCAAAATTCATTTTTGTTCTTGTGAGATCAGACCAGCCCTGCCACCATTATTCTACGCTTGCTGTGCTTACCACAGCAAAAATCATTATTGCGTACCAAAAGTGCAGCCTTTCTCCAGAACTAGAAAAAAAAGCCTACTTTACTCAGGCTTTGAGTTGATGTGCAATGTGGTGACACCTATTGCCAATGTTTAGATAGATCTGTAAAACAGCCATAACAGAATAAATAGATATTAGGTTGCTAATATTAATAGTGACAGGTGACTGTTGAATAAAATGTGATGATTATATATCAGTACAAGCATGCCTTGAAACAACCTTGCATATTCCGTTTCCTTTGGGTTTAAAAAGTGTAATTTGCACTGGATAAAGTTCTAAGGGATAGAAATTTGTCACAGACAATGGTATAAAGCGGGCGGCATAGTGGCGCAGTGGTTAGCACCGCAGCCTCACAGCTCCAGCAACCCAGGTTCAATTCTGGGTACTGCCTGTGTGGAGTTTGCAAGTTCTCCCTGTGTCTGCGTGGGTTTCCTCCGGGTGCTCCGGTTTTCTCCCACATGCCAAAGACTTGCAGGTTGATAGGTAAATTGGCCATTATAAATTGTCCCTAGTATAGGTAGGTGGTAGGGAAATATAGGGACAGGTGGGGATGTGGTAGGAATATGGAATTAGTGTAGGATTAGTATAAATGGGTGGTTGATGGTCGGCACAGACTCGGTGGGCCGAAGGGTTTGTTTCAGTGCTGTATCTCTAAACTAAACTAAACTAAACATTGGATCAGCCACCTGTTAAACACAGCAGCTGATATTCAGTTCGATTGCAGTCAATGAAATTAAAATATTATGTTCTGCTTATAACAAGACGTTGATCAATATTGCCCTTTTACACCACTGCCAGAGATGAATTTCTATTCCTGTGTCTTGTGAAAGGGCCTTGCCACTATCGCTATTTTTTAGTAGTGGAAGACACATTCATGGAGGGTGGAAGACAAGAAGGAAGTCAAAGATTTGAACAACTTACACTTATTAGGAGTGTTCTCACATTTAGTGGGCTGGATCCTCTGCCCAGCTGGAAGGCAGGTTTCGTGGTGGGTAGGCCAGAGAATCGGAGGAGAATCGCCCACCACGGAACCTGATGCCGTAGTTCTGGGTTCCGATTTTCCCAGAGGCGGCAAAGTTCTGTGGCAGCACCTCTGCTGCTCTGCAACAGGACCATACTTTAAGTATGTTAATACCTTTTTGCATAAATTAGAACGCAATTCACTGCAATCCTACCATCCATTTACAATCTTCTGCTTGATGTGCAGCACTCATATGCCTTCACTTTCCCACCTTGAAAAGGTGGCGCCACAGAGGCGAGAGTCCTCAGTGCCTGCAAAGGTTAGGTAAGTTTTGTCTTGCTGTCCTGCAAAATTTATTGCAACATCGGACACTGCCGCTAAGGTTAATCCCCAGAAGTGAGGAGGTTGGAAATCTGCAAACGTACATCATTGAGGGGGTGGGGGAGGAGGGGCGGAACTCTGCAAGTGGGTACTGTGGGGGTGGAGAGGGTTGAACTCTGCAATCCAATAGCAGGAGACGCCATAAACAGCATCGCCAATGCCCCTCCTGCCACGTGATAGGGGAATGGCCACCGTTGTTATGGTAAGTGGCTGCCCACTGTGTAATCGCAGCGGCACGGCTGCGAGGGTCACGTGCGGGACGGCTGATGTTTTGCACACCTGCCGCCACTCCCGGCAGTGCAACTACAAAATACAGCCCGGTCGGTTAAAGTCGGTGCAGAGGAGGTTAAAACATTTTGCATATTATGATAACTCTCCACTGACAGACTCAAGTATGTGGCTATTCTCCACCATGATTAATCAGTCTTTGGGAAGCCATTGATTTCATCACTGTTGACAATCTTTCTTTATTCCAATCTACATTTAAATTTTACAGCTTTATTGAATGAAAATGAATGCTGAAATAATCAACATGATTCTGATTTGCAATAGAGTGGAAACAAGAATCCAAATCCAGTGGGTAACATTTTTCCTCTGGCCTTATCAACTTTACAGGATGCAGCTGACAGTGGCAAGGTAGAGGCTTTTGCGCGTTCTGTTCAGGCTGGCAACATTAGGAAAAAAAGGAAAGCTATTGGATAAATAGGATAATTACAGTATTTGATGGAACATAAACTGGTCCTAACGATAAATGACACCTCTTCTTTTAGTGTGATACTACTGAAAAATTATTGTTCATGAGGTAATCAATAGAGAGTGCATTCTGTATAGTAATTGGAACTATGCTGTGCATGATGAAATGTCAATTAAAGGAGAAGTCTTTCTACTGAACTTGTATCCATAATCCCTAAGGGTTAGAAAAGGAGATGGGGCTGCAATTAATAATGTTTTACTATACTTTATACTATTGAATTGCTGATTAGAGAGCAGCTTGGCAGCATACCTTTTTTTGTGATATCCCCTGACATGAATTAAATAGTGCAGTGAGTGTTGGGCAACATGTCCTATTTATTATATCACTGGATAAGTAACTTCAAGGGAATAGTTCACAACTCAAAGTTCAAAGCTCTAGAGCACTGTTTAACATGGGGAAAGTATACATTATCAATTGATGAGGACATTAAACCAAGGTCCCATCTTTGTGTTTCAGGATCGTCATTTGAGACAGGGGTAGGACGGGATATTCTCTTTTTATTCTTTCATGGGATGTGAGCGTTGCTGGCAAAGCCAGCATTTATTGCCCATTGCTGGTTGCCCTTGAGAAGGTGGAGATGGGCAACAAATGCTTGCCTAGCCAGCGACACATCCCGTGAAAGAATAAGAGAAAAAGAGAATATCCCAACTTACCCCTATCACAAACGGGCTCATCTAGCTTTAATACACAACTTCAATACCTGGAGCTTTTGTCTTTGTTTTAAATTTGTGCAAATTAAGTTTATTTTAAAACTTAATACTTAACCCCAATTTATTCCCAGATTCTTGTTGTAAAGAAAAAAAATGACCAAAAAATACTGAACTGCAACCTCCTTTCTTTCTTTCTGTCTCTGTTTCTTTCTTATAACATTAACCGAGTGTGGGATTCAGTAGAGCACACTCCCTTCTTAAACATTTATACCCCAGGTTGTACATTAATATCACAGTAATTTAGTAAACGATTAATTTTTAATTTTAATGCTTGCATAGAGGCTAAAATGAATAAATTGTATTACTAAAAAAGTTTTTGCAATTCATTCTGTGAATTATAAGAGTGAAAATAAACAGATCAGTAACTGTAAACCTGCAGTAATATTTTATATGCTGTTAGTAGAGGGACAGCAGTCATGTACCTCTGTGGGTCAGTAGATATTTGGCATATACAATAAATCATATCTTTGTGCAATTATTCGGGTGAATATAAATCTTATCCCTGAATATTTTCTCAGTGAAATATAGCTATATAGGGATGGTAAGTTCTTCCACACCATTTCAAGGCACTACCATGATTTTTAACACAAGGTGAGAGGCCTCACAGTTCAGTGCACTGTGTGCCCTCATATTACTCAACACTTCACTCTATATACTGTTGATGAAGGTGCACTCAGAGGGGTGGATTTTGTTCACAGCCTGATGTCAGGTTCCGTGGCAGGGCGGGCTGGAGAATCAGAGTGGCAGCGGCCCGCCACGATACCTGACGCTGGGATTGCAGGGCCCAATCTTCCCAGCAGCGGGGAAGCTCCGTGGCGGACCCTCCACCGCTCTGTGATAGGACCCTGCTTTCCATATGCTAATTAGATGTTTGCATTAAATTAAATGTAACCCGCTGCAATCTTACTTTTCGTTCCCGATCTTCAGGGCGACGTGCGGCACACAAGTGCCTTCACTTTCCCGTCCAGGCAAAGCTGGCACCACCAAGGTGTGGAAGGGGTCAACTCTGCAGTATTTGTATAGGGAAAGGTGGGGGGGAAAGGGTCAACTCTGCATTTTGCTGAACTGTCTGCAGGACTGGCAGCCTTTTAAAATTGGTGCCAGCACCTGCTTCCGCATCAGGTGGTGCTGTGAACGGCATCGTCAATGCCGCACCCGCCATGTGATTGGGGAGGTGGCTGCCGTGAATATGGTAAGTGGCCACCTACCGCAGAATCGCGGCAGCGCGGGTCCCACGCAGGGCGTCACCATTTTCTGCACCTGCCACCCAGCCCAAATTCTCTATGTCACCAGTGGCTCAAGTTGAATTACTGTGTAAAGTGATGTATTTTTTTTTATTCGTTCTTGGGATGCGAGTGTATCTGGATAGGTCAGCATTTATTTCCCATCCCTAACTGCCCTTGAGATCTCACCTGAGGAAACAATATTATAATGGCCTCAGGGACCCTGAGTTAGGGAAGAGAAAAATGAGTCAATGCCACCTTACAGATCATCATTCTATATGGGTCAAATACAAGAATTTATCTTAAATTCTGAACAATAAACATGTATTCTAAGCAGTTAATTGAGTACTGCTGGCCTATACAAGAAACCTGATCATTGTTCTTAATTCAAAAAAATCCAACAAATTATGATCAACTTTATTTTTTTGTTTTCTGATCCTCTTGTTCAAACAGTGAGTGGTGGAACTTAGACATAGAGAGATACAGCACTGAAACAGGCCCTTCAGCCCACTGCGTCTGTGCTGACCATCAACCACCCATTTATACTAATCCTACATTAATCCCACATCCCCACAATTCTCCTACTCCTACCTACACTAGGGGCAATTTACAATGGCCAATTTACCTCTCAACCTGCAAGTCTTCGGCTGTGGGAGGAAACCAGAGCACCTGGCGGAAACCCACACAGTCACAAGGAGAACTTGCAAACTCTGCACAGGCAGTACCCAGAACCAAACCCGGGTTGCTGGAGCTGTGAGGCTGCAATGCTAACCACTGCACCACTGTGCCACCCAGTTGTCTGGAAGGAGTTACTTTGCCTGCTGTGACAAAAATATTCAATCATCACACACAATAGAACTTCTCAGATTACTGAGCATTATAAGGATGACATGTGTCCTGCAGGCAAAAACAAGAAATGCTGGAATCACTCAGCAGGTCTGGCAGCATCTGTGGAAAGAGAAGCAGAGTTAACGTTTCGGGTCAGTGACCCTTCTTCGGAACTGACAAATATTAGAAAAGTCACAGATTATAAACAAGTGAGGTGGGGGTGGGGCAAGAGATAACAAAGGAGAAGGTGCAGATTGGACCAGGCCACATAGCTGACCAAAAGGTCATGGAGCAAAGGCAAACAATATGTTAATGGTGTGTTGAAAGACAAAGCATTAGTACAGATTAGGTGTGAATACACTGAATATTGAACAGCAGCAAGTACAAACCCTGCAGGGTTCTCCAAGGCAGCAACATATGATGGGGTTGAGATGATGCTTGGTTTATGACATGTAGTTATATCCATTGTATAAAACATTGATCAGACTCCATATGGAGTATTGCATTCAGTTTAGGCATCAAACCTCAGGAAAGATATATTAAACTAGGGGAGGGTACAGAATAGATTCACCAGGCCTTAGAGGATTACATTGTGCGGACAGGTTACATAAACTCCCTAGAGTTTAGAAGGTTGAAGTATGATCTAATTAAGGTGTTTAAAATGATAAATTGGCTGGATTTTAAGAGCCTGCCGCTGCTCTCAGCAGTGAGCTCAAAAAATGACGGCCCGCACGCCGAAGAGCTGCCTTGATCTCCCGCGTGGCAGCTCATTTAAATAACTGGGACGGCCCACGCCCCCAATCTTGTGGAGAGGATGGGCTGTCTGTCGCCGACAAATTTGAATTTTTAAAGTGAAACCCCCCCCAAAAATTTGCAAAATAAAATTTTAATGCCCCTTTCCAACTCCCCAATAAAAATTACATTAGGTATTTACCCTTCCACCCGCCCCCCCAAACACTTCTCTTTTAAATCTGACTTTCCGCGCCCCCCCCCCCAGCCCTCAGACTGCACAAAGTTTAAAGTTCACCCCTTCCCACCATCCTCTACACTCATTACGTTTATTTGACCACATCCCCCCAGCCGCCTCCCCCTCCGCACTGGAAATCTTAAATCCTCCCCCCTCCCCACCAGTGTCACACCGGCTTTCCCCATACGGGGAATTGAAGGAGTGGGAGTGCCGGCCGCCACACTGAGGATCGCAGTGGGCCCAGATGATTACAGGTAAGTTCATTTAAATTTACTCATGTCATTGATTTAAATATTGAAATTGAGTTGCTGTCGCCCAGCGGCAGTGGGGCTGCCGCCGCCGGGAGGATCGGACCGGGCCCTTCTGGCATCAGCCTACATGGCGGGCCGCTGCTACAACCATCTTCTGCCACCGCCTCCACTCCCCTCCCTCCACCGAACTTCCCTGCCAAGGGGGCTTGGTAAAATTGAGTCCAATATGTTTTCATGACAATTTTCTGGAACAATACATTGTGGAACCAACGAGGGATAAAGTTATTTTAAATCTAATATTCTGCAATGGGGCAGGGTTAATTAGAAATCTAAAAGCAAAAGATCCTGTGGGAAAAGGTGATCATAATACAATTAAATTCTATATAAAGTTTGAGAGCAACATACTTGAGTCTAAATTTTAAATTTAAACAAAGTCAATTACAGAGGTATGAGGGGAAAGATTGATTGGGTAAATAGACTAAAATGCATGGCAGCAAATAAACAGTGGGAAACATTTAAAGAAACAATTCTAAATATTCAACAAAAATACATTCTATTAAGAAACAATAACTCAGCGAGAAAGATCCATCTATGCATTACTAGGAAATTTAAAGATAGTATTAGAATAAAAGAAGAGGCTTATAGTGATGAAAAGAATAGTAGTAAAGCCTGAAGATTGGGAAAGGTTTAGAAACCAGCAAAAGGCCACCAAAAAGTTGATAAAAAGGGAAAAAATAGAATGAGAGTAAACTAGCCAGGAGTATAAAAATGGATTGTAAGAGTTTTTAAAAGTATATAAAAAGGAGGAGAGTAGTTAAAGTAAATTTTGATCCCTTAGAGGCAGAGACAGGACAAATTATCATGGGGAATGAGGAAATAGCAGAAACATTAAGCAAATATTTTGTACCTGTCTTCACATTAGAAGACAAAAATTACTTACCAGAAATAACGGGTAACCCATGGGCTAATAAGACTGAGGAACTTAAAGTAATTAATGTCAGCAGAGAAAAATTATTAGAGAAACCTAGGGGACGAAACATAGGAACATAAGAACAGGAGTAGGCCATTCAGCCCATCGAGCCTGCTCCACCATTTAATATGATCACGGCTGATCATCCACTTCAATGCCTTTTTCCCACACTATCCCCATATCCCTTTATGTCATCGGTATTTAGAAATCTGTCAATCTATGCTTTAAACATACGCAATGACTGAGCTGCCACAGTCCTCTGCGGTAGAGAATTCCAAAGCGACCTGGGTTCGGTTCTGGGTACTGCCTGTGCGGAGTTTGCAAGTTCTCCCTGTTACCGCGTGGGTTTTCGCCGGGTGCTCCGGTTTCCTCCCACAGCCAAAGACTTGCAGGTTAATAGGTAAATTGGCCATTACAAATTGCCCCTAGTATAGGTAGGGGGAAGGTGGGGATGTGAGAGGGTAATGGGATTAATGTCTTCAGTCTTTGGCCTCCTTATCTTGAGAGACAATGGGTAAGTGCCTGGAGGTGGTCAGTGGTGTGTGGAGCGGCGCCTGGAGTGGAGATTAATGTAGGATTAGTATAAATGGGTGGTTGATTGTCGGCACAGACTCGGTGGGCCGAAGGGCCTGTTTCAGTGCTGTGTCTCTAAATAAATAAATAAATAAAAATCTCGGTCCTAAGAGGCTTCCCCCTTATTTTGAAATTTTGTCCCTTGTTCTAGACTCCCCAACCAGGGGAAACATCATACCTGCATCTACCTTATCTATCCCTTGAAGTATTTTGTAGGTTTCAATGAGATCACCTCTCATTCTTCAAAACTCTAGAGAATATAAGCCCCGTTTCACCAATCTCTCTTCATAGGACAGTCCTGCCATCCCGGGAACAAGTCTGTTGAACCTTTACTGCACTCTCCATATGGCAATAATATCCTACCTAAAGTAAGGGGACCAAAATTGCACACAGTATTCGAGGTGAGATCTAACCAAGGTTCTATACAATTGGAGCAAGACTTCATTACTCCTGTACTCAAATCCTCGTGCGATAAAGGCTAACATACCATTAACCTTCCTAATTGCATGCTGCACCTGCATACTAGCTTTCAGTGATTTATTGACGAGGACACCTAGGTCCCTTTGTACATCTACACTTTCTAATCTCTTATCATTTATGAAATACTCTGCACATCTATTCCTCCTAAATGTTGACAAGTCCCCAGGATCTGATGCCCTAAACCTAGCGTTCTAAAAGAGGTAGCTGCAGAGATAGTGGATGAACTGGTTATGATTTTCCAAAATTTCCGAGATTCTAGAATGGTCCCAGTAGATTGGAAGTTAGCAAATATAATACTGCTATTTAAGAAAGGAGGAAGAGAGAAAACAGGGAACTACATCAGTCATTGGGAAAATGCTAGAATCTGTTATTGAGTCTTAACAATGCATTTGGAAAATCGTAGTGGGCTGAAATTTTTAGGGTGGGCGAAAACAATGGCAGCCCGCTCGTGCAGGCTGCACGGTGCAGAGCCACAGCGATATTAAGTGCGGCGGCTCATTTAAATAGCCAGGGTGGGCCTCCCCCCCACCGATGACATGGAGGAGGTGGGCTGTCTGTCCCTGGCAATAGCGTCAGCTGCCTGGGTGCAGGCGCTGATACTATTTTTAAAGGGCTTTGAGCCCTGCCATTCAATTTCAATATTTAAAGATCTATTGATTTTAAAAAATTAAATAAATTTATCTTGCCCCTCTCCCACCTCCCCCAATAACCATAGAGACCTGCCCTCTCCCCCCCAAAAACACTTACCTTGTCCACCTGACCTTCCCCCCACAAAGTGCTTAAACTTTACACTATAACCCTTCCCACCATCCCCTACACCAATGATATGACTTTAACCCTGCTTACCAACCCCCCACCCCCTCACCCACTCCTGCACTGGAAACCTTACCGCCTCCCTGCTCCCCATCAGTGTTATACCTCGGGTCCCTGGGCAGGGATCTGAAGACGTGGGAGTGCCGGCCAGTGGCAGGAAGATTGGACTGGGACAGACGGCAGGAACGTATGTATTGTTAATTCATTAACTTACATTTATTTAAATCTCTTCATGGGAGTCCCATCGCCAAGCGGCGGGGAACTGCCACGAGGTCTTGCTACCGCCGTCAATATCAGTCTGAGCCCTCTCAACATCGGGGTGCATGGTGGCCCTATCTCCCGGTCCCCCCGCCTCGGCCCCCGACATCGGCGGGTCTGTAAAATTCAGCCCAGTATGATCAGACAGAGTCAACATGGTTTTTTGAAAGGGAAATCAAGTTTGACAAATTTATTACAGTTTTTGAGCATGTAGCTAGTCGGGTAGATATAGGGGAACCTGTAGATGTAGTATACTGGATTTCCAAAGTTGCCACACAAAAGATTAATACACAGTATAAGTCCTCCTGGAGTTGGGGGTAATATATTAGCATGGATCAAGGATTGTTTAACAGGTAGGAAGCTAAGAGTAGGTATAAATGAAGCATTTTCATGTCAGCAGACTGTAGCTAGTGGAGTGACGCAAGGATCAGTGCTGGATCCTCAGCTATTTAAAACAAATATTAATAAAATATAAATTTACAAATATAAATGACAAAGATGAAAAGAGCAAGAGTAATGTATCCACGTTTGCTGACAATACAAGGCTAGGTGGGAATGTAAGCTGTGAGGAGGACACAAAAAGGCTGCAAAGAGATATCGACATGTTGGGCTGAATTTTATGGGTGCACCCCAAATCCCGGCAGTACGCTCTGAAGTCGGCAGCGTGCCCGCGCGCATCGGCCGCTGCTGAGCCCCCGCGATAATATGCACGGGGGCTCATTTAAATGGAGGGGGTAGAGCAGCCACCCCCAATGACATAGCGAGGACGGCTGCGCTGTCCTCGGCAACGGTGTCCAGCGCCACCGCGCAGGCGCGGTGCAATTTTTAAAGGACTTCAAGCTCTTAAAAGACATTTGAATTTTTAAAGCAACAGTATTTTACATTGGCCTTAAGAAATTAAATGAAAGCTGGAGGTCCTTTCCCATCCTCCCCCCAGTGTTTTTTTAATTGGCCCATATGCCGAACACCAACTTTACTCGCACCCGAACCTTCCCCCTCAACCTCATTACATTTGCCCTACAACCCTTCCACTATCCCCACAGCCAATAAATAACGTTTTCCCCGTTTCTCCTAACCACCTCCCACCCTGATCATTTCACTCCTCCCCTCTCCCCACCAGTGTCTCGCCTCGGAGCTCCGTTCGGAGTTCTGAAGGCGCGCGAGTTGTGGCCGGCGCCTGTAATATTGGCGTGGGATGGATGCTGGGACCAGGAAGGTTTATTTTCATCTTGTTTCAATTAATTTTAATATTTAAATGAAGGCCCCGGGGCTGCACCGAGGCCTCGCCTCCGCCGGGAAAATGCGGCGGGGTCTTCTCGGTGTCGTGGGTGGCGGGCCTTTCCCGTACATATTTTCTGGGCCCCCCCGCCATGACCCACGATGTTGAGGGGCTGGTAAAATCCAGCCCATTAAGTGAGTGGACAAGTTAGTGGCAGATGGAGTATAATGTGGGGAAGTGTGAGGTTATTCACTTGGTAGTAAGAATAGAAAAGTAGAATATTTCTTAAGAGGTATGAAACTTCTAAATGTTGATGTTAAGATAATCTACTACGCGATGTGTTTCAACCTTGGATTATCTCGCCAAGGTCAAAGCTGACCTGTTTCTGCAGGAGTGTGGAATACCACACCTCAGCACCTACAGGCAGTGGTCGCGATGGTGGTCCCACGGGCCATCGATCTGGTTGGGGGGTAATGACTGCCGTTCCTCCGGCCTGGGTATTCTGCTACGGGGAGGTAACTTCACCATCTCCGAAGTTAAGGAGGTGGTGGGCGGTCGCCTCTTCGTAGCAGACGTGATGTACAACAACGCTCCGCTCCGGTTGATCAACGTGTACGCCCCGGTACAACGCAGCGAGCGGCTGACCGTCTTCCAGCAGCTCCCACTGCTGCTGGCGACATCCAGGCCGGTCATCCTAGGCGGTGACTTCAACTGCATCATCGATGCGGCTGGACGATCCGGCAGTGACGACAGCAAACTGGACGCTACGTCCAGATTCCTAATAGAAACAGTTAAAGATGCCAAACTGCACGACGTCTTCAGCAAACCTGCAGACGGAGCGCACCGCAGATACACATGGTCAAGATTGGACGGGTCGACCCGTTCCAGGATTGACTGCCTGTTTGTGTCCCGTGCTGTCACGGTCGGATCCACCGACGTCAAGCCGGTGTCCTTCTCCGACCACTGCCTCTTACTGGCCGACTGTCACTTACAGGACGACCAGCAGGTTGGCAGGGGGACGTGGAAGCTCAATGCTACACTGCTGACCCCAGAGAACGTTGAGGAACTCAAAAGGGATTACAAAGGTTGGAGGACCGTGAAACCCCTCTTTGAGTCTCCAGTTCATTGGTGGGAAGCGATTAAGGAGAACATCAAGAGGTTCTTCATCCACAAAGGTGTTCAGAGGGCAAGAGAGAGACAGAGGGAAATGTCCCGACTCCAGAAAAGTATGCAAAATCTGCTCCGGTTGCAGTCAATGGGGGTCGAGGTCAAGGAGGACCTCCAAGAGGTGAAGAGCCAGCAGGCCTCGCTCTTTGCCAAGGAGCCCTCCAAGATCATCTTCCGGTCCAGAGTCCGCTCCATCGAGCAGGATGAGATGTGCTCATGTTACTTCTTCCAAAAGGTACACAGAGAGAGCGCCGTTATCAGCAGCCTGAAGGAAGAAGATGGCTCAGTAACGTCTTCGCAGTCCGACATACTAAGGATCAGCAAATCCTTTTATGCTGGGCTGTATGACGCGAAGCCAACAGACAGCAGAGCCGCCCAGTCCTTCCTGTCATCTATCCCAGAGGTCTTAGATGACAGCAGGAGGGAGAGACTGGACAAGCCGCTAACTCTGGACGAGCTGACAAAGTCCGTCGAGTCCTTCGAGACGAGTAAAACTCCCGGAAGCAACGGCTTACCGGTCGAGTTGTACTCGGCCCTGTGGGACTGGGTCGGCCCGGACCTGCTGGAAGTATACGAGAGTATGCTCTTGGCCGGCAGCATGCCAGAATCCATGAGGAAAGGCATCATCACCCTCATTTACAAGCGGAAGGGGGAGAGGGCAGAAATCAGAAATTGGCGGCCCATCTCACTGCTTAATGTTGACTACAAGATTCTGTCCAAAGTCATAGCCAGTCCAGTCAAGTCTGCTCTGGAGTTGGTGATTCACCCCGATCAGACCTGCACTGTACCCGGCAGGAAGATCTCTGATAGTCTCGCGCTACTCAGGGATACGATTACCTATGTATGGGACAGGAGGGTGGACACCTGCCTCATTAGCCTGGACCAGGAGAAGGCTTTTGACAGGATATCGCACACCTACATGATGGACGTGCTTTCCAAAATGGGGTTTGGGAAGGGAATCTGCAATTGGATCAAACTGCTCTACGCAAACATCAGTAGCGCAGTCTCAATCAATGGGTGGGAATCGGAAAGTTTCCCGATCAAATCTGGAGTCAGACAGGGCTGTCCTCTCTCCCCGGTCTTGTTTGTTTGCTGTATTGAACCCTTTGCTGAGTCTATTAGGAAGGATGCGAGCCTAAGAGGGGTGACAATCCCAGGCAGCGGAGGCACTCAGGTGAAAACCTCCCTGTACATGGATGACGTTGCCGTCTTCTGCTTGGATCCGCTGTCCGTGCGCAGACTGATGAGCATCTGCGACCAGTTCGAACTGGCCTTGGGAGCCAAAGTTAACCATGGCAAGAGAGAGGCCATGTTCTTTGGGAACTGGGCTGAACGATCCTTAGTCCCCTTCACCGTCAGGTCAGACTACCTGAAGGTGCTGGGGATATGGTTCAGAAGGGCCGGGGCGTGCACCAAAACCTGGGAGGCGTGAGTAGCCAAGGTACAAGAAAAGCTGAGCATGTGGGGGCAGCAATCTCTCTCCATTGTGGGTAAGAACCTGGTCATCAGGTGCGAGGCGCTCACGTTGTTGCTGTACATGGCGCAGGTCTGGCCCATACCCCACTCCTGCGCTGTGGCGGTCACCCGAACCATCTTCCACTTCATCTGGGGATCTAAAATGGACCGGGTCCGGAGGGGCATAATGTTCAAATCTCTGGATAAGGGCAGGAAAAATGTACCCAACGTGGCCCTCATCCCGATGACCACCTTGGTGTGTGGCTGCATCAAGCTGTGTGTAGATCTCTAGTACGCAAACTCCAAGTGTCACTACGTGCTGAGGTTCTATCTGTCCCCGGTGTTGCGAAGGATGGGCCTGGTCACATTGCCGCGGAACGCTCCATGCAGTTGGACCATGCCGTACCACCTATCCTTTGTGGAGCAGTTTCTGTGGGAAAACACCTTCGACCACCGATCCATCAGGCAGTGGTCTGCACGGTACGTCCTCAAGGCCCTACGGGAAAAGGAGATGGGGGATCCTGTCGGATGGTTCCCCGAGCAGACCGCCAAAGTCATTTGGCGGAATACCTCATCACCAGAACTTTCAAACAAGCACCAAGATGTTGCTTGGCTGGTGGTGAGAAGGGCCCTCCCCGTCAGATCCTTCCTGCACGCCCGAAGTCTCGCCCCCTCCGCGTAATGCCCCCGCGGTGGCTGTGGTGGGGAAGAGACGGTTGCCCACCTCCTCCTGGAATGTGCCTTTGCAAAGCAGGTGTGGAAAGAGATGCAGTGGTTTTTGTCGAAGTTCATCC
Organism: Heterodontus francisci; assembly: GCF_036365525.1. Classification (NCBI taxonomy): domain Eukaryota; kingdom Metazoa; phylum Chordata; class Chondrichthyes; order Heterodontiformes; family Heterodontidae; genus Heterodontus; species Heterodontus francisci. Next base: position 24,384,800 of record NC_090387.1, on the reverse strand, counting down.
CAAGCAGCTCTGTAACACAGGAGTCTGTGCTCTACGGGCTGTTCCCAGGGACGCACACCGAGACAAACATCAACTGCTGCTGGAGGACTATCAATTCGGTGAAAGACACCCTTTGGTCTGCCCGAAACTTGCTGGTCTTCCAGCGCAAAGAGTTGTCCACCATCGAATGTTGCAGACTGGCACATTCCAAGGCCCAGGACTACGTGCTGAGGGACGCACTAAAGCTTGGGGCAGCCGCAGCAAAGGCTCAATGGGGAAAGACCACTGTGTAAGGTCCCCCCACCAAGCTGAACTGAGGGGCTGGATCCATGGGAAACCCCTCGAACTGTATCGGGAAAATTTTGTGTGCTGTAAAATGTAAAAATGTATATGGCATGACAAATGAAATGGAAGGGTTGTGAGGCAACACATGATTGTATTGAAGGAAACTGATCTCCCTTGCAATGTTTGTATTGTTTGGTGCTGTTTGAAACTGTTTGGAAATGTATTTTTTACAGATTTTTATGAATAAAGTATATTCTGGAAATAAAAAAAAATGTTAAGAAAGACTTGGGTGTACTCATATAAGGAACAAAAAGTTAGCATGCAGGTACAGCAAACAATTACAAAGACATGGCATATCGACCTTTACTACAGCAGGATTGGTGTACAAGAATAAGGAATAATGCTACAATTGTGTAGAGCTAAAGTGAGACCACACCTGGACTACTGTGCCATTTTGGTTTCCATATTTAAGGAAGAATATATTTGCCTTGGAAGTGATATCGCGAAGGTTCACTAGATTGGTTCCTGGCACGAGAGGGTTGTCCTATGATGCGAGGCTCAGTAAATTGTGCCTATAACTCTCTGGAGTTTAGATGTGTGAGAGGTGATCTCATTGAAACATACAAGATTCTGAAGGGGCTCCACAGGATAGACACTGAGAGATTCTTTCCCCGGCTGGAAAATCTAGAACACGGGGTTACAACCTCAATTTAAGGGGTGATCATTTAGGACTGAGATGGGGAGAAATTACTTCACTCAGAGTGCTGTGATTCATTCTCTACTCCAGAGGGTTGTGGATGCCCCATCGTTGAGTATATTCAAGGCTGAGATTAACAGCTTTTTGGTCTCTCGGGAAATCAAGGGTTAAGGGGAATGAGTGGGAAAGTGGAGCTGAGGCACAAGGTCGGCCATGATATTGAATGGCAGAGCAGGTTTGAGGGGCCATATGGTCTACTCCTGCTTCTATTTCTTATGTCCTTATGTAATAGGGTAGATACAAACAATCTTATTTCATCTGATGGGGAGAAGCAAGTACAAGAAGGCATGATCTTAAAATTAGAGCTCGGCCATTTAGGAGTTAAATCATGATGCCTTTCATCACGTAAACAGTAGTGGAAATCTGGAACAATTGAAACTTTCAAGACTGTGATTGGTAGATTTCTTGAATAAATATATCACGGGATCTGGAGAAAAGACAGGTAAATGGATTTGAGTTCAGATTAGCCATGATCTAACTGAATGGCAGCAAAAGTTCAAGGGGATGAATGGCCTAGTTCTGTCCCTATGTTGATTTAGGGATAAATATTTGTCAGGACACCCCCACTTCTGGTTGTGCAATGGAATCTTTTATATCCGCCTGAGAACAGAAAGGGCCTCAAATTTTACATCTCATCTGAAAGAGTACACCTGTCAAAGTGCAGCACCCCCTCAGTACTGCATTGAAGCATCAGCCTAGATTAGTTCGTGTCCTGGAGGGGAGTTTGAACACACAACCTGTTGACTCAAAGTGCTACTACTGAACTAAACTTGACACCAATTATTCTGCCTAAATAATGCATCATAACCTCAATCACAAAAGAGTACTAACTGCTACTCCAGTGTTATATTTTCTATTCCCATATCAAATATCATTGTTGGCTTTCTGAGTGAGACTATCAATTTATTGCTAACTGATGGATAGCTTTGTCCTGTGTCTACTCCTGCTAGGAAATGAGTGGATTCTGCCCTAAATTTATTTTATTTGGAAATCCTTGCTGTCAGAAAATAGACAGAGACCTTCATCCGATGAGTTTGGGTTGAATTTGAACCAGGGGTGAAAGGATAGTGTACACGTTGCACGAACCTTTCTGCCTTACAATCCTTCACACCTATAACAATAAATTACTGCAGCAATTTGTAGTTTTTCAACAGTGAAAACTTTTTTTTTATTTAAGGGTCTTGGTTTGTTCATTTCAGCTGGAAAAGCTAAACATGATTATTTGAAATTCTGTACTCAGCATTAAAGTTTTTAATGCTCAAATTTATTGAAGGAATTTTGTTGCTCCTAAAATATTCGAACATAGGGTTATGTCTTTGAAGGTTGCATAGGTGAAACCATAGAACCTCAGGGGAAACATGTAATGTTTCAATTAATTTCCATTTATTTTACAGATCTTGGTACTCTGATTTGGGATTTATTCATCATAGACACAATATCCCTAAAATCAACTGTTTTCCCAAAATTCAAGCAGGATGAAACAAGAAATAAGAATCATAAGCACAAATAGAACTAAGTTATTTCAGCTTTAAAGACTAGATTGCTAGGGATAAAGGGTAAATAATCATCCTTGACTTCAGGTTGGTCATCTCAGTTTCAATATAGCCTCCCTGGTGCCTGTTTGGCTCTAGATAGCATTCTACTTCTGAGTTTGGAGTTTGTGGTGCAACTCCTACACCAGGGGCAGGATTTTATAAGCTCACTGCCGATTGCTGAAAGTGGCTCATTTAAATAGCCGGGGTGGGCCGCCCCGGTCATGTGGAGGGGACGGGCTGTCAATCCCCAGCCATGGCGTCAACTGCCTGTGCGCAGACATTGACACCATCTTTAAAGGGCTGTTGGCCCGACTGGCTAATTTAAATATTTAAAGATAGAATGAATCAAATTAAGTAAAAACATTTATTTTGCCCCTCGCTCATCCCCCCAATAACAATTAAATTAATTATTTGCCCATCCCCCCCCAAATCACTTACATTTACCATCTGAACTTCTCCCCCCAAACTGCATAAACTTTAAACTACAATCTTTGCTGCCATCCCCTACATGATGGTAATGTGATCCCGTTTCCCCAACACCCCCACCTCCCATAATAGCTTTTAAAAAGGGAAGTGTACAAATATCTGAAAAAGAAAATAAAATTAAAGAGTATGGAGAAAGGACAGAAGAATGGGGCTAAGTGATGGTTCTTTCAGACAGCTGATATAGGCCTACTGAGCCAAATAGTTTTGGTGCTGTCTAATTCTATCATTCTATGACTCTGAATTGCCTTTGAAGTTACAGTACACTTGGTTTCCAATTCCCTTTTACTATTTCAAGTAAGATAGATGTGAAGAAAATATCTGAAGTTGCTGATCGCTCTATTTATCTTTGATATAATTATATATTCATAGTTATGCGAGAAATACCTTTCTAAACTTATTTGTTGGAAGACAGTAAACTTAGAAGAGACAGTCATCCAACAATAAAAACAGAACAGTTTCTGGTCAAATAAATAATTATGAATTGATTGTGAGCCACAAACAGAGTTATGGCAAGCAATATTGGATCTAATGAGCTCTGGTGTCTAAATTCATTGATATCCAAAGCTGGGCACAATTCCAGCAATCAGGACAGAGGGGCCCGAGGACTGTTCTCAATTTGTCATCAGCATAATTCACATGGGCACCAATTAGGCAGCCGGACACAATTCGTCTGTTAGGACCTAACCAATTTCGTCTGGTGCTCTGTTCCACATTTAATTCTGTTGGGAGGTGCTCTGGAGGGGAGATAATGGAGAGCCGTTAGTGGTCTATAATTGTTTTGTGGAGCCAGGAGGAACATTCCTATTTCTTCCAACTTCACAAAAAAGTAATTTCAGGAAATGTTGTGCCCATTTTGCGAGTGGCATCCAGGGGTGCCTCTAAGGACCAAAGGTTGCGCAGTTCAAGACCAAGAATACTAGTTAGAGTCAGCGCTCATCAATTCACCAATGGGTTGAACACCCTCACAGAATGGGCATCGGCCATCTGCCCTTATTGTCACTCCCATTTCACACCTGGAGAGCAGGAGCAACAATGTTGAATTTAGAGACTTATGTGATTATTTTGGGACCAATTCATTAATTGCTTTGGTACAAATGTTCTGGAACTAAAAATGTAAGACCTTGGCAGCAGATGATTTGTTGAGATGATTCAGTCCTCTCTGCTGCTCCTTTTTAATTGTTGGAGAGAGAGGTAGAAGAGGGATTGGAAAAGACTTCTGAGTGATTCATGAAAATGAGCAGAATCTTATCCTCAGAGAATGGCTGTTACTAGCTTTGGTAGGAGGAGAGGGGAGGGGGTGTTCAGTAGTCCTTCATTTAATTCCTTTAGTTATTTAGCCAGTTTGCAAGCAACTCTGTCTTTATGTTTTCAGGTTGTCCACCTCTGTTTTAAAGCATTAGTGCATCATATTCAGGAATATTTCATGCTAGCTTTCAGGTTTTTTTTTGCAGTTTTAGGCCTGGACTAATATTCCAGAGACATGAGTTCAAATCCCACCATGACAGTTGGGGAATTTAAATTCAAATGATTAATATATCTGGAATAAAAAACTCAGGCTAGATTTTATCAGCCCTCTAGGGATGAGCTGGGAGGTGGGGTAGATGTAAAATGGTGAGGGAAGGCAAGGGGTGGAATGTCCGTCACCTTCCCAACGCCATAGAATTTTACCAGGGGCCGGGAAGGTTGAGAACAGCCCTCCCGCCCAGACGCCAATTTGAGGCCAAAATTGCAGCCGGGGGTTCCCCCCAACTGCCGAGGCAGGGTTGCCCCCAACTTTAGATGTAGGGTGCGACAAGACATGTGTGTGCAGCTGATGCATCATGGGGAAGCCCGCTATCCTGGCAAAGCTATGTGCATGCTTCACCCACTTCTCTCTTTTTGTTACAATGGAATTGGAGTGTAAGAGTAAAGAAGTCTTATAAGGCAATTATACAGGGCATTGGTGAGGCCACACCTAGTGTACTACATGCAGTTTTGGTCTCCATACCTAAGGAAGTATATACTTGCCCTAGAGGGAGTGCAGCAAATGTTCACTAGATTGATTTCTGGGATGACAGGATTGAGTAGACTAGGCCTATATTCACTGGAGTTTAGAAGAATGAGAGGTGATCTAATTGAAACATATAAAATTCTAAGGAGCTTGACAGGGTAGATGCTGAGAAAGTGTTACCCCAGGCTGGGAATCTAGAACATGGATCACAGTCTCAGAATAAGAGGTCAGCCATTTAGGAATGAGCTAAGGAGAAATTTGATCACTTAAAGGGTTGCGAACCTTTGGAATTCTCTACCCCAGAGAGTTATGGATGCTCAGTTATTAAGTATATTCAAGAGGGCGGTTGATAGATTTTTGGGTACTAAGGGAATTAAGGGATATGGGGATGATGCAGGAAGGTGGAGTTGAGGTAGAAGATCAGCCATGATCTTTCTGAATGGTGGAGCAGGTTCAAAGGGCTAAATGGCCTACTCCAATTCCTATTTCTTACCTTCTTATCTAACACAATGAACACCCCTCTACTGGCATACAGTCTCCCACCTATCTGACGCAGCAGTGGAAGGTGAACTGGGAATTGCTAAAGATATCGCCTGCTTCAGCCTGGTAGGCTCCCAACTTGAAGAAATTCATGGCCACGCTCACCTTCACAGTCACTGACAGTGCGATCCTTGCCCTGCTCTGAGTTTGCAAACCTGGTTGCAAGAGGTGTTCTGCGAGCACCTCCTTCGTAAACACAGATGGTGTACGCACTGTTCCTAGCTCAGGTTGAGGTAGACGAAATTCTCTCAGAAGATCCTGTGTGGACATAGCCTCCTGCTGAGAGCCCTCCTCCTCTCCTTCTCCTCCCTTTGCATACAACTTGTCTTCTTCTGTGCTACCGCTGCTCCATCTCCCTCTCATGCAGCAAGCCAAGGCGATGGCAACTATAGCATCCATAACTGGAAGCATGTGGTCTGATCAGAACCACTGAAATCAGAACCAAGGCCTTCTCCACGTCCAGCACCACTCCCTGTAAATCACACCAACGTTAACCAACTCTGGAAACCACAAGTACTTCTGCAAACTCAGACAGAGCTAATTGAAATTAATCTGCAACTAACCTGAGAGTGGTTGATGATCCCTTTATATAGTGCTGGTGAGGAGTCCTTTCTACTGTTGAATACATGTTCAGCTATGTGTCTTTAAGACAGGGCATTAACTGGAGTGGCGAAGTCTTAAAAAGCCAGTGTTGGTGTTGTCATGCAGATCCCCACCTGCCATGAATGAGGCCTATTAATTTGGTCATATAAAATTGATTTTAAACTGTTGCTGGAGTGAAGAAATGACTTGTTTGAAGATCACCAGACACTGGGCTGGAAGCACACTAAGAGATGTTGCTTGTGGAGACAGAGGACTATTCCCTGCTCCAATTAACCCAAATGAATTTTGATCACCAGACATTGAAGGTGTAAGGTATTCCAGGGACTGCCAAGAGAATGCAATCTACAAACCTTGCAGGAGAGACTGTTCCAAATAAGGAGCTAGTCACATGACTAACCTGCTGGGCAACCTGGTGTGTTTTGAATTGTGCCACAGAGAAAGGATCAGAAGGCAGTTTTGCAACTGAAGCTGGAACAAGGAAGCCTCTCTCCTGGCTGTCTCTCTCTCTCACTTTTTCCCAAGCTACCGGACCCACAGAAGACACATAAACCTCAAGAGAGAAAAGACTCCTACATCAAAACAATTTGAAGTGTGAACAGGGTCCCAACGAATAGCAGGACTTACCAGCAACCAAAGACTCCGCATTGAACTCAAAGGACAGTAAATAACTAACAGATATTTCCTCAAACTTTTCCCCTTTATTCTTTTTACTTTTTCTGTCTCTATCTGCATGTGTGTTTATTGCGTATGCATGCTAGCGTGGTCGCGTCACATATTCGTAGTCGTTAACCGATTAGAGTTTAAGATTAATAAACTTCTACCTTTCTTGTTTAAATCTAAGGAAACCTGTTTGATTTCTTTGCCTTACAATTGGAGCAATGAACAAGGATTCACTGAGAGGGAGCTAAAAACACCGTGTTTCTAAAATTAAACCCTGTTATGGTTAAACCAGGCAAAGGCTGAGGGGGAACCCCTAGATGCCTTCTCACCTGGTCGTAACAGTGTCAAATCGGTGTAACATGCTGACTGATGTCACAATCTGCGTATTTTGCAAACTTCTGGCAATAATTTGTAACGGCTGTGCTCGTGTCCTCACCAAGATGGTGTTCGATGTGTGGCATGTAGAAACTGCAGGTGCTAAGGAGCCCAATTGTTCAGCCATTGAGTGAGTTTAGAAATATTGATCTTCCTGTTCTCAGGACCAAAATTCAATCAAAATTCAATCTTTGGTTAATTGTGAAAAATGAAATTAAAGCAAATAAATGAGTAGCGTTCTTTCAGGATCTGTGTCACATCCAGATCTTTAATGTTACAGAAAATAATGTAGTTGTCTGATCATTAGTTTTATGTCCATTTTGAACATTGTCATTAGCATTTACTAGTGATGCACGCTTTCAGATTCATGATAACTAAAATGCAATTCTGCAGGCATAGCAACTTTCATTATAAACTGGCATTCAAGTAGGGCCTGCTGCCTTCTGTAATGAACATATTCTAGACGGTCACATTTGAGAAAATTAATAATGTTATTCTAATTGTTGCTATTTGCCACTGGTCCTTTTAATGTAATTAATTTTAGAAGCGGAAAGGGACGGCTAGCAGAAGCATAAAGCTGCCAAATGGGTGCGTGGATAAAATTCAATTTTAATATTGCATGATACAAAAAGCTGACGAAACACGAAAGTGTCATTATACTTCATGAGAGGGTCAGTAAATATATAAAAAATGAATTATGCAAACAAATGTTTCTTACAGTGACGTGTCATTCTTCATCTAGATATAACTACCCTATATAGTTACAATGATTTTTTTTTAAGTAACGAATCATTTATTACATGGTTCAGTTGGCATTTCTAGGCAGTGAGAGTTCCACTAATGGAAATTAATTGCCTGGATTTTGTGGCACAAATAATGGTGAGGCTATCAGCACTCAGCGATGTTAAAGTGTAAATCGGATAGCAGCTTTTGGTGACCGTACCTGCACTGTTAAATGCAGAAATCAGGATGTTGCTGGTTAAGATACCCTGCTCATCCAAAAACTTTATTCAGCAGCACAAAGAAAAACTGCACTATTTAAAGGTATCATCAACAATTGCAGATTAGTTGCTAATTATTTTCTACTGGCTCTGTTTGAGTTTGTGGAAGTGCTGGGTGTTTTGAGGAGGAGGTAGCCTCAAAGGCATAAATTTAAACTATAAGCTCTGAGGGTCCAAGCAGGCAGGCACTCAGAGTGGAGGAGGAAGCCCCTCCAGTGGCAGGGTTTGGGCTGCAGGTGTGTCATTTTCTGCTGGCGGTCCCCCTTTAGGGAGGGATGGAGCCTCTGGCTCCGATGGACCCCCAGCTTGTGCTGGGAGGCCCCCTCCATTGAGGTGGTGGCCTCCCCATGTAGGGGGGCAGGGGGGCTGCTCCATCGCCAGCAAAATGCTGATGATCCCTCTAAATGGCCCCTATTGGAACCTTAATTATTCATATTGACTGCCTGCCTCCGTTCAGTGGGCAGCCGATCTGCATCCTGCCCTGCCTCTTGGAAACGTACTTCCGCGGCAGTGGGAATTCTACAGAGAACTGTCTCTATGCAGCTTCCTGCTATATTTCTGGCCCTCTCGCCCCCAAGCCTGCCTCCCTGCCCAAAAAGTCAGCATGCAGGGTATAGCAAGCAATTAGGAAGGCAAATGGCATGTTGGCCTTTGTTGCATGGGGACTGGAGTTCATGAATGAGGAAGTCTTGCTACAGTTGTGTAGGGCTTTGAGGAGACCACAACTGGAGCACTGCATGGAGTTTAGGCCTCCGTATCTAAGGAAGGATATACTTGCCTTCGACGGAGTGCAACAGAGGGTCACTAGACTGATTCCTAGGATGAGGGGATGGTCTTATGAAGAGATAGTGGAGTTGAAAAGAATTGAAACATAAAATTAGGGTCACAGTGGGTTCAGAATTGGTGTGTCAAATGGCTGCAGATTATGTGCAGCATGCCTGATTTAGTCTGTCCTGAGCATCCTTGACATCTAACTGTGTGGCTTTTGGTGCTCTACATATCAGGTTCCTGATCCAAAGATGAAAAACACTCATCACCCTCTTCCTATTGGCACTCCAGTCCACGTTGCAGTGCAATGTTGGGCAAGGCACAGCGAATCAATATGATTTTAGAAACCCCAGCTTAAGCATACTGAAGGACACCCCTCTAACTGTCAGGGATATGAATTGCATCTTCAGCATCTGAAAATTCTTGTTCAGTTACAACATCGATGCTCATGTGGCTTCTGTTGTACCTTTCCTTGGCATCAGTGGTAAGGCTTCTCACAGCTATCATCAGCCACGTCTTTAGAGGTTGATCTTGTCTCCAAGGAGCCATTTGCTGACTTTGCTTTGAGGTATGATTATCTGTTGTAGTCTTGACTGGTGCAGGACGAAAGCATCATGGTAGCTGCCTGTGAATCTTGCACAGACATGTATGATGACCATTTGGTGGTTGCCGACTGGCTCGCATTGATGGAGTGGAATTCCTTTATGTTGATGAATACTCCAGGGTTATTTGAAGATGCCTTGACAGCCATATATGTACAATCTTTGACTCCCTGGGCCTGTGGGAATCCAGCCAGTGCAGGGGTCTGAAACCTGTGCCTCCAGAGTCACATGCAGCTTATTAAGGATTTGTGTGGCTCCTGACCTTAATCAATCAAACCCATTTAATGGTAATTAAGTAGCTTGATTTGTTTTTTTGAGCTTTCATTAACACTGTACTTGTGAGAACTTTTTTGCGAAAACCTTTGAAATGTTTTTGTAATGTCTCTGTCTTGTTTTTCAGTATTATTGATATTGGAATAACAACATTGCGGCTCTTAAGATATTGCATTTTTGACTAAATTTTTAAAAAGGCTATTTTTGTTGTTAAGGTTGCTGACCCCAGAGCCAAAGCGGCACATCTGAGGGCTTCTGATTCTGACTGGCCTCATCAGTAACAAAGTGCACATATGCCGGCCCGGGCAAACATGGCATCCGTCACCTGCAATAACATTCGCACCATACAAGTGCCAGGCAATAACCATCTCAAACAAAAGAGAATCTAACCATCTTCCCTTGATGTTCAATGACATTACCATTGCTGAATTCCCCACTATCAACTCCTGGGGGTACTACTGACCGGAAACTGAACTGGACCAGCCACATAAATATTGTGGCTATAAGAGCAGATCAGAGGCTTGGAATGCTACAGTGAGTAATTCACCTCCTGTCTCCCCAATGCCTATTCACCATCTACAAAGCACAAGTCAGCAGTGTGATGGAATTCTTTCCATTTGCCTAGATGAGTGCAGCTCCAACAACATTCAAAAGCTTGACACCATTCTAGGACAAAGCAGCCCACTTGATTGGCATCCCATCGCCTTTAACATTCACTCCCTTCACCACCAATGCACAGTAGCAGCTGTGTGTACCATCTACTAGATGCATTGCAGCAATGCACCAAGGCTGCTTCGACAGCACATTCCAAACTCGTGACTCCTACCACCTCAGAACTAGTCCTGTGAACAAAAGCATTTCACTTAGGCAAGAATGCAGGTGTCATATCTAAGCCTTTAAAGCGTTTCTTGCTCTTCAATTGCTCAGCTCTGTCAATTCCTGCTGTCCTCTCACCTTGTTTTACTTGGTGAGTTTCAGGAAGCCTGGGAAATCATTGTGCACAGAGTTAAAGTCAGGGTTAAAACGCCAACTAATGAGTAGTTTTCATATTTAAATAGCAGTCCCAACTGTCCAACCGGATTTCCTATGCGCTGAGCATTTCCAGCATTTTCAGTTTTTATTTCAGATTTCCAGCATCTGAAGAATTTAGGTTTTGTATTTTCTGTTAGGTGTCCATCAGCAGGTAGCCTGGACCCTCAAAATCTAAATCCTCTGCAGTGTGCACGGCCTTGTCTTGGTGAGCTTCTACCTTCCATCCTATCCCCTTGCTGAACTCCTGTGCACTTGTGTCCTGTGAGTCACAATAGCATCATAGGAAATAGCAGCTGGACTGGGCCATTTGGCCCTTCGAGCCTGATCCACCATTCAATAAGATCAGAGCTGATGAGGGATTTTGGGATTTTAGCTATATTTTAGGTTGGAGAAGCTGGCATTGTTCTCCTTGGAGCAAAGGAGATTGAAGGGAGATTTTATAGAGGTGTTCAAGATTTTGACAAGTTTGGAAAGAATTGACAAAGAAAAGCCATTAGCTGATGGTACAAGGGCTAGGGGACACAGGTTTTGGGCAAGAGATGCAGGGGTAATGTGAGAAAGAACTTTTTTACGCAGTGGGTGGCAATGACTTGGAACTCACTGCCTACCAGGGTTGTGGAAGAGAAGACTTCAAAAGGAAATTGGATGGGCACTTGAGGTAAATAAACTTACAGGGTTGTTGGAATAGAGCCAGGGAATGGGACTGATTTGGATTGTTCTGCAGAGGTGGGCTGAATGGCCTTCCCCCTGTGCTGTTATGGCTCTGTGATTCTATGATGCTAACATAAGAATACAAGAAATAGGAATGGGAGTGGGCCGTTCGACCTCTTGAGCCTTCTCTGCCTTTCAATAAAATCATGGCTGATCTAATCATGACCTCAAATCCACTTTCCTACTTGCCACCTATAACCATTTACTCCCCGTAATCAAGAATCTGTCGAGAACAGCCTTGAATGTATTTAACGACCCGGCCTCCGTTGCTCTCTGGGGTAGAGATTCCGGGGATTGATGACCATGTGAGAGAGGAGAGTCGCCCCTCATCTCTGCCTTAGGTGGGGGAACCCCTTATTCTGAGACTGTGCCCCCTAGTTCTGGATTCTCCCACAGGGGAGGGCATCCTCCCAGTATCTACCCTGTTGAGCCCCCACAAAATCTTATATGTTTCAGTGGGATCACCTCTCATTCTTCTAGACTCCAGTGAGTATGGGCCTAGCCTGCTCAATCTTACCTCATAAGACAACTCCTTCATCACAGAAATCAGCCCAGTGAACCTTCTCTGAACTGCCTCCAATGGAAGTATAGTCCTCCTTGAATAAGGAGGCAGGGGGCTCCATGCAGTACTCTAGGTATGCTCTCACCAACGCCCTGTGTGGTTGTAGCAGGACTTCTCGACTTTTATACTCCATTCCCCCTTGCAATAAAGACTAACATTCCATTTTCTTTCCGAAATTTAATTGCTGTACCTGCATGCTAACCTTTTGTGATTCATGTACGAAGACACCCTCTGTACTGCAGCATTCTGCAGTCTCTCTCCATGTAAATAAAATTCTGCTTTTCAATTCTGTCTACCAAAGTGTATAACCTCATATTTTCCCATATTATAATGCATCTGCCAAATTTTTGTCCATTCACTTAACCTATCTATATCCCTTTGCAGACGCTTTGTCTGGATTTTATGGTGATGGTGTGGGCCACAGCACCAGCACCGGAAGCGGGTGTCATTTCCGTTGTCAAATTAGGCAGCTGGCTGCACACGATCTCGCAGCAGCCGGACGATTAAGAATCACACAGTGCGGGAGTCGCCCAATCCAGGGCCCGAGGCGGGAAAGGAGGTGGCCAGGACAGCGTCAGTTGATGTCGCAGTGGATGCTGGCACCATATTTAAAGGGCAGCCAGCCCTGCATTTGTTCCTGCATGAACAAGGCAGTCCTTTCCAATTATGTTGCCTTGGTTTGAACTGCCACTGCTGCCTAGAGAGACTGGGCTGTTTCCTAGGTATAACCTGCCACTGCTGCCTGGAGACACTCTGCTGCAGCTGCCTACAACCATCCCGCCGCTGTTGCTGCTGCTCCCCTCATTCAACACTCAAAGGTACCAAGGACGCAACACACACAAATAGCAGAATCAAGACACGGGTAGCCCCACAGTTCAGCGACGCCTCCCTGCTTGTTCTCCTCCAGACTGCAAGAGCAAGGCGGGAGCTCCTTTTCTCGGGGAGGTGGTGGCATAGTGGTATTGTCACTGAACTAGTAACCCAGAGACCTAGGGTATTGCTCTTGGGATATGGGTTCAAATCCCACCACAGCAGAAGACAATGTCCCAGACACTGCCATCACCATCCCCGGGTATGTCCCGTCCCACCGGCAGGACAGACCCAGCAGAGATGGTGGCACAGTGGCGTACAGTAGGGAGGGAGTTGCCCTGGGAGCCCTCAACATCGACTCTGGACCCCATGAAGTCTCATGGCATCAGGTCAAACATGGACAAGGAAACCTCCTGCTGATTACCACCTGCCGCCCTCCCTCAGCTGATGAGTCAGTACTCCTCCATGTTGAACAGCGCTTGGAGAAAGCACTGAGGGTGGCAAGGGCACAGAATGTACTCTGGGTGGGGGACTTCAATGTCCATCACCACGAGTGGCTCGGTAGCACCATTACTGACCGAGCTGGCTGAGTCTTAAAGGACATAGCTGCTAGATTAGGTATGCGGCAGGTGGTGAGGGAAACAACAAGAAGGGAAAACATACTTGACCTCGTCTTTACCGATCTGCCTGCTGCAGATGCATCTGTCCATGACAGTATTGGTCGGAGCGAACACCGCACAGTCGTTGTGGAGACGAAGTCCCGCCTTCACATTGAGGATACCTTCCTTCACGTTGTGTGGCACGACCACCACACTAAATGGGATAGAGTTTGAACAGATCCAGCAATGCAAAACTGGGCATCCATGAGGCACTGTAGGCCATCAGCAACAGCAGAATTATACTCAACCACAATCTATAACCTCATGGCCCTGCATATCCCCCACTCTACCATTACCATCAAGCCAGGAGACCAACCCTGGTTCAATGAAGAGTGCAAGAGGGCATGCCAGGAGCAGCACCAGGCATACCTCAAAATGAGGTGTCAACATAGTGAAGCTACAACACAGGACTATCTGCATGCCAAACTGCATAAGCAGCATGCGATAGACAGAGCTAAGCGATCCCATAACCAACAGATCAGATCTAAGCTCTGCAGTCCTGCCACATCCAGCCGTGAAAGGTGGTGGACAGTTAAACAACTAACTGGAGGAGGTGGCTCCACAAATATCCCCATCCTCAATGAAGGGGGAGCCCAGCACATCAGTGCGAAAGATAAGGCTGAAGCATTTGCAACAATCTTCAGCCAGAAGTACCGAGTTGATGATCCAACTCGGCCTCCTCCTGAAGTCCCCAGCATCACAGATGCCAGACTTCAGCCAATTCCATTCACTCCGCGTGATATCAGGAAACGACTGAGAGCATTGGATACTGCAAAGGCTATGGCCCCTGACCAAATTCCGTCAATAGTACTGAAGACTTGTGCTCCAGAACCTGCCGCGCCCCTAGCCAAGCTGTTCCAGTACAGCTACAACACTGGTATCTACCCTGCAATGTGGAAGATTGCCCAGGTATGTCCTGCACACAAAAAGCAGGACAAGTCCAACCCAGCCAATTACCACCCCATCAGCTTACTCTCAATCATCAATAAAGTGATGGAAGGTGTCATCAACAGTGCCATCAAGCGGCACTTGCTTAGCAATAACCTGCTCAGTGACACTCAGTTTAGGTTCCGCCAGGGCCACTCAGCTCCTGACCTCATTACAGCCTTGGTTCAAACATGGACAAAAGAGCTGAACGCAAGAGGTGAGGTGAGAGTGACTGCCCTTGACATCAAGGCAGCATTTGACCAAGTATGGCATCAAGAAGCCCTAGCAAAACTGAGGTCAATGGGAATCAGGGGGAAACCCTCCGCTGATTGGAGTCGTACCTAGCGCAAAGGAAGATGGTTGTGGTTGTTGGAGGTCAATCATCTGAGCTCCAGGATATCACTGCAGGAGTTCCTCAGGGTAGTGTTCTAGGCCCAACCATCTTCAGCTGCTTCATCAATGACTTTCCTTCAATCATAAGGGCAGAAGTGGGGATGTTCGCTGATGATTACACAATGTTCAGCACCATTCGTGACTCCTCAGATACTGAAGCAGTCCGTGTAGAAATGCAGCAAGACTTGGACAATATCCAGGCTTGGGCTGATAAGTGGCAAGTAACATTCGCGCCACACAAGTGCCAGGCAATGACCATCTCCAACAAGAGAGAATCAAACCATCGCCCCTTGACGTTCAATGGCATTGCCATCGCTGAATCCCCCACTATCAACATCCGAGCTGCTACCATTGACCAAAAACTGAACTGGACTAGCCATATAAATACTGTGGCTAAAAGAGCAGGTCAGAGGCTAGGAATCCTGAGGCGAATAACTCACCTCCTGACTCCCCAAAGCTTGTCCACCATCTACAAGGCACAAGTCAGGAGTGTGATGGAATACTCTCCACTTGCTTGGATGGGTGCAGCTCCAACAACACTCAAGAAGCTCGACACCATCCAGGACAAAGCAGCCCGCTTGATTGGCACATCATCCACAAACATTCACTCCCTCCACCACTGACGCACAGTGGCAGCAGTGTGTACCATCTACAAGATGCACTGCAGCAATGCACCAAGGCTCCTTAGACAGCACCTTCCAAACCCGTGACCTCTACCAACTAGAAAGACAAGGGCAGCAAATGCATGGGAACACCACCACCTGCATGTTCCCCTCCAAGTCACACACCATCCTGATCTGGAACTGGATCACTGTTCATTCACTGTCGCTGGGTCAAAATCCTGGAACTCCCTTCCTAACAGCACTGTGGGTCTACCTACCTCCCATGGACTGCAGCTCACCACCTTCTCAAGGGCAATTAGGGATGGGTGATAAATGCTGGCCTGGCCAGTGATGCCCAATTCCGTAAATGAATATAAAAAAAGACTGGAGAAGCTACTACCTTCGTTCTGCCGAAATCATGCATGTTTTTGTTCTCTCATGCTGGTCAGTGGCAAGCCAAGACGATAAGACATTTAGAGATTGGGGGACAGTTGGCCACGACTGAGGAAGAGGAGGGTTTATCAGAGGGTGTAGTGTCACATCATTCCTCTGCACCCTCCACCAGCACAAATAATCTCACGTTGGTGAGTATGTGTTCCTGATTAGATTCACAGTCACAAGCTGGTGAACACAACATAGATGCACCTGAGCAGTTGATGAAAGCTGTGACAGCTGAGGCCACTGACAGTTGGAGGACTGTGGGGTTGCCAAGTCCAGGCTGAGCTCCAGGCTGATGACATACCTTGGGATTAGTTGTGATATGGCAACTGCTGCAGTTGAAGTGAGAGGTGATGGAACATCTGCCGGAGCTTTCAGAGGCTATGCACACCCATGTGGATGATGGAGGTGTCCATCCAGGCCATGAGTGCTGCCGTGTCTCTAATGGGTGCACGCTTGGCTTCCTCTATTGAGAGACTGGTGATCCTCATGAAGAACCAAATTCGGCAGACCAGTCAGTAGAGGCCAGAGATATACTTAGACCTGCATGTCATTGCCTTGGCCATGAGCTCAATGCAGCAGTGGCAAGGTGAAAACGGAAAGAGGCACCTAGATTTCCACCAGGTCCTGGTCCTTCTCAGGGAAGGTACAAGTGTTCCTTGCAAGGAAGGAGGAGTGGCTACCTTCTACTTCTAGGGCTCCTCCCAGGGCGCTCCTGGAGTGGTCAATGGCTCCTCAGCTCCTGTGCCAGTAACACCAGCTCCAGTAGCTGCAACAACAGAGGAGGCTCCTGCACATGTGCAGGAGACCCTCAGCATGTCAGGGCCCTCCAGGCCACAGGCAGCCACAGGACGACAGCCAAGGTCATCCCAAGCCAAGGGGCAGAACAATCAGCAGCCTCCCTCCATGTCAGCTGAAAGCACAGGGGCAGCATCACGTAGGAGAAGCCGTTAAAGAATTAAGAAGAGCACTTAGCTGCACTTGGGGAACGCAGATGATTTACATATCTGGATGTTAAGTTTCCTTTCTGATGTGTGCCTCAATAAATCTTTCAGTCAATGCTTCTCATTTTAATTTTTGGTGCTGTATCAGATCGCATCTGCATTTATCCCCCTCAAGGAGCTGGAAGCAATGGACTAAGCAGCGTCCGTTGAGCACCTCAGCCTTGCCACTATGTGATGTGCACCTGGGCAATGGACAGCCAAATGAAGGACACAGCAACAGGGCAGCACAGTGGCGCAGTGGTTAGTACCACAGCCTCACAGCTCCAGGGACCTGGGTTCAATTCTGGGTACTGCCTGTGCGGAGTTTGCAAGTTCTCCCTGTGACCGCGTGGGTTTTCGTCGGGTGCTCCGATTTCCTCCCACAGCCAAAGACGTGCAGGTGATAGGTAAATTGGCTGTTGTAAATTGCCCCTAGTGTAGGTAGGTAGTAGGGAATATGGGATTACTGTTCTTTTCTTTTGGGCCTCCTTATCTCGAGAGACAATGGATACGCGCCTGGAGGTGGTCAGTGGTTTGTGAAGCAGCGCCTGGAGTGGCTATAAAGGCCAATTCTGGAGTGACAGGCTCTTCCACAGGTGCTGCAGAGAAATTTGTTTGTTGGGGCTGTTGCACAGTTGGCTCTCCCCTTGCGCCTCTGTCTTTTTTCCTGCCAACTACTAAGTCTCTTCGACTCGCCACAATTTAGCCCTGTCTTTATGGCTGCCCGCCAGCTCTGGCGAATGCTGGCAACTGACTCCCACGACTTGTGATCAATGTCACACGATTTCATGTCGCGTTTGCAGACGTCTTTATAACGGAGACATGGACGGCCGGATTACTGTAGGGTTAGTATAAATGGGTGGTTCTTGGTCGGCACAGACTCGGTGGGCCAAAGGGCCTGTTTCAGTGCTGTATCTCTAAAATTAAAAAAAAATAAAACAGGGCTCATTCAAGCTAAATCTTTGTTCCAATCTTTCTGAAACGGAACAAGGGTCACAGGAAATGGCTCTGTCTGAGGCTGTTCTGAGCCTCCCTTGTGCATATCTCAATTCGCCTTCCCTGTGGTCCAAGGGATCTTGCATCACCTGGTCAACTGGCTGCCCCACATCATCATCAGAGACATCGCGACCACTGATGTCCTCATTGTTCAGTGCCTCCCCACTCTGCAGCGCTAGGCTGTATACAGCAGACAACCACGATACACAAGACACTCAGTGGAACATACTGAAGGGCTCCACTGGATCAATCAAGGCAGCTGAAGCATCTTCAGAATTGCAATGGCTTGCTCAATGGTCATTTGGGTTGATCCATGGCAGGTGTTATACCTCGCCTCTGCATCCGTGCATTTGTTCCGCACAGGTGTGAGCAGCCATGTCTGTGGCGTGTCTCCCTTGTCTTCCACAATCCATCCTTGAAGGCGCACAGCAATCTAGAAAATCTGTGGCACCTGGGACTGCCGAAGTATGTAGGCATTGTGGTTGCTTCCCAGGTACCTTACACACACCTGTAAGACCCTCTTTCAGTGATCACTAGTTGAACATTGAACAAGGAGAAACCCTTAATTAAAACAAGAAATGCTGGAACCACTCAGCAGGTTTGGCAGCATCTGTGAAAAGAGAAGCAGAGTTAACGTTTCGGGTCAGTGACCCTTTTCCGAAGAAGGGTCACTGACCCGAACCGTTAACTCTGCTTCTCTTTTCACAAATGCTGCCAGACCTGCTGAGTGGTTCCAGCATTTCTTGTTTTTATTTCAGATTTCCAGCATCCGCAGTATTTTGCTTTTATATAAGTAGAAACCCTTTCTGTTGATGAAAGCCGCTGCCTAGTCCACAGGAGCCTTGATGGCCACATTCGTGTCGATGACTTCTTGCACCTGGGGGAATCCAGCAAGTGACCCAAACCTAATGGCCCTCCCTGCCTGACTCTCCCGATCAGTCTGGTGTTGCATATAGTCACCTGCCCTCTTGAACAGGGCATCTTTTTACACCACTGGTCTGCAGACTGAGAGATCCCACACATGTCCCCAGTGGATCCCTGGAAGCAGCCAGAGGCGTCGAAGTTCAGAGCCATGGTGATCTTCAGGCCCGCTAACATTGGGTGTCCGCCAATCCTCATGAGTCTCAGTTCGTCCTGTAGCATGGTGCAGAGAACAGTAATGGCCTCCCTGGAGAGCCTGCAGTCTTCAGAGACACTGCTGCTTGGATATCTGCAGAAAGTTCAGCCTTGGGCAGTATACTGTGTTACAAGTGTTTTGTTTTTAAAAAGAAAACTTAGAATTCTATGTGTTTAAATAAACTTAGAATTTTTTTATTTTTGCTCAGTGGACGCTAGCCTGCAAATAGTTGGAATTCCTGCAATGTTTTGAAAGGAAGTCATAACAAAAGTTGAACTTCATGGATATTTTAAAAGGAAGTTGATCTTGTACAAGGACAGGAAAGGCAGCAATTTCAGGGAAATCACAGGGGTTTGACCTTTCTTCAGAGCAACTTTTGAGTGACAGGGGGAGACACTGTGTCTGGACATGTGACCATGTTCAGGCAGGTTCATTTTTCACCTTGGACCCTTTAAAAAGCCTGTGAATTAGACAAAGGGCAGGCATTTGAAATCTTGCTTTGACCTGCCTGGAGCAAGGGAGGAAGATCCAGGAAAGTTTTACCTCTCTCTGTAAAGGAGACTTGCATCTCTTGAAAAGGAATCCTGCATTTGAAAGGTGGCAGATTCCTATTCCCTCCAGTCTCTGAAGAATTCTTGCATCCAGAGTGGTTCCTGTTGTCTCTTATGTTTTGGGATATCCTGTGTGTGTGTATGAGGGTTAAGGAAATAAGGGTTTTTTCATATCTAGATTTATCTGATTAGTGGTTAAGACCTATTATTTCTTTTCCAATAAATAGTTATTGTTTAAAGAAACCTGTTTTGGTGTGCCTTATTATGGAGGAAAGATAAAGTGTTTAATTTGTCTATTCTTCAGTAAGTGGGAAACCTTATTTGATATGCCATGACTTGTGAAGTAATGGGATTGAATTAACAGTGTATTGCTCCAGCGTTGGTTGTAGCAACTATTTCCTGGGGATAGGCTCTTCTGCGTGCACCTGGCTGGTTGTGTGCCCCACTGCACCCTTCTGTGCTGGACCCACCCCAAGTCTGGCCTGCTTGCTTATTTGCCCCCCGCCGGAGTCTGCATCAGAGCTGTCCCTCCTCAATGGGAGCCATGACACCTGGGTGAATGAGGCCCATGGCAGGTGGCCTCCATTTCAATCCATGGCATACCAACAAGCTGACAACCGCACCCGCCCCCCCCACCCCCCAACCGCCCCCCCGGACACAATTTCAAAATAAGGCGGAAGCCACTTAGGACCGAGATGAGGAGAAATTTCTTCACTCAGAGAGTTGTGAGTCTTTGGAATTCTCTACCCAGAGGGTTGTAGAAGCTAAGTCATTGAGTATGTTTAAAGCAGAGATTGACAGATTTCTAAATACCAATGACATAAGGGGATATGAGGATAGTGTGGGAAAAAGGCATTGAAGTGGATGATCAGCCATGATTGTATTGAATGGTGGGGCAGGCTCGATGGGCTGAATGGCCTACTCCTGCTCCTGTGTTCCTATATTCCTATGTATCTTGCTGACTGATTCAGCATTGAAACACATTGAAGAATGTGAAGTTGCTGTACTTACCTGAGAGATACCACCAAACATGCCACAAAAAGTTAGGGTTTGTCCATTCCAGTTTAAGTAAATTTTTAACAGTGTGACAAGTCTTAATTACCATCAAAGAACCTCTCTGGCACTGAAAATTAAATTTTACAACTGTGCTATCTCATTGTTTCTGATTTTAATTTATTGTTGGGGATTTTTTTCAAAACAATTACATAACTATTTTTTGAAACATTTTTATTTCTGTCTCTTATATCTCTCCCTTAATCCCATCTTTCTGTCTCTTTTGACTCTCTCTAATCCCATTGTTTTTTCCTTTTACTTTCTGTACATTGTCATGCTTACGAGAAGTGCAACGATAAAAGAAAGAAAACTGAAGAATTATAAAAATTGACATTGCCTTTTCAAGAAAATAGACAATGCTGTAAAAGATGGCCACATGTATATTTAAATAATTGTCATACTATCTGTTTAGAACACAGAATACCTTCAAAGCTAAGAGGTGCCAATTGCATCCATCCTAACCCCATCCTGAAACATTCCTGAATTGAATGGGTTCTTCTGATACAAAGAAGGTGTGAAATAGCCACATCCTGGGCCATTGTCAGTCACTACAAGGAAGAAAATACCTGCCTGCCAGCAGAGGCAAAATGTAACAAATTTTTATTACAAAAAGGCAGCCCAAGAGAAAGAGAGAGAGGGACGCCCAGAAAGAAGCATCCAGGAAGCTTATTTCCAGCTAAGGGGCTGGGAGAAATCCAGCAAACCAGAAGGAAAGCACCCAGCTGCAGAATTTTACATCCTTACATACGCGCTAGTGAATTAGAAGTGATCCAATGTCTTCAACTGAACTTTCAAACAAGAGTGAAACCTACAAACACCTCAAGCCTACAACCGGCGAGAACTTGACTTCTGAGAGAATTCAATATGACCCCCCGAAACCTACCCTACTTACAACCACTTACCCCTTTTTCCTCTCTATCTGTCTCTTCTTGTGTGTGTGAGTGAATGCGTGAGTGGATGCGGTTGTGACAATTTCGGGATAAGGTGTATTGATCAATAAATAATTGATTTTCTGTTTTAAACCTACAAGAAAAACTGTCACTATCTGTCCACTTGACAAATAAAACTCAAAGGGGTTAAACCCTAATAACAAAACACACTTGCTGCGGTCAGGTGGGAGTTGAACAGTTGGAACCACCCAAACCCCTCGCCAAGTGGCCGTAACAAATTGGGGGCGCAAAGCCAGGATCTGAGCTGCCAGAGAAATGAGACATTTGGAAAACGGGAGGAAAATTGACCTCTAAAATTATGGAAAGTAAATAAATATGTTTTCTTGTATTCGTCTATTTTGCTCTATGGTGCTGGAAACAAAAGAGATACTAAGGAGTTTGTAGAGAAGGGAGAAATATTCCATAATAAGTTAAATAAATCAAGTACTGAAGATTTAAAAAGCTTAGCTACACAGATGGGAATCACTTTCAAACAAAAAGCAAAGAAACCTGAACTGAAGAGCCTAGCTAACTATTTTAAACTTACCCCTGAACCAGAAGAAGAGAGCATGGAATTCGAGTCCGAAAAGGTAGCTCTAGCTGGAATCCAATTGCAGATGAAACGGGAAGAGATACAGTTGCAGATGACAAGAAAGGAGATGCAATTTCAGAAGGAAAGAGAGGACGCAACCAGAAAGTTTGAGTTAGAAAGGCAACTAGCAGAAGGTGAGCATGCTACCAGCAATTCAAATCTTATCCCCAAAGCAGAGAAAAACTTTGATGTACTCAGACACTCAAGACGAGTGCCAAAATTTCATGAGGAGGAGGTTGGGTCATATTTTATCTCATTTGAGAAAATAGATACCAGGCTAAAATGGCCTAAAGAATTTTGAACTCTTACGAGAGGAGTTCAAAGAACAAAGAACAAAGAACAGTACAGCACAGGAACAGGCCATTCGGCCCTCCAAGCCTGTGCCGATCTTGATGCCTGCCGAAACTAACACCTTCTGCACTTCTGGGGCCCATATCCCTCTATTCCCTTGCTATTCATATATTTGTCAAGATGTCTCTTAAACGTCGCTATCGTATCTGCTTCCACCACCTCCCCCGTAGCAAGTTCCAGGCATTCACCACCCTCTATGTAAAAAAATTGCCTCACACCTTAAACCTATGTCCCCTAGTAACTGACTCTTCCACCCTGGGAAAAAGCTTCTGACTATCCACTCAGTCCATGCCTCTCATAACTTTGTAAACCTCTATCATGTCGCCCCTCCACCTCCGTTGTTCCATTGAAAACAATCTGAGTTTTTCCAACCTCTCCTCATAGCTAATGCCCTCCAGACCAGGCAACATCCTGGTAAACCTCCTCTGTACCCTCTCCAAAGTGTAGCCTAACTAAGGTTCTGTACAGCTGCAACATGACTTGCCAATTTTTATACTCTATGCTCCGACCGATGAAGGCAAGCATGCCGAATGCCTTCTTGACTACCTTATCCAATTGCGTTGCCACTTTCAGTGACCTGTGGACCTGTACGCCCAGATCTCTCTGCCTGTCAATACTCCTAAGGGTTCTGCCATTTACTGTATACCTCCCACCTGCATTAGACCTTCCAAAATGCATTTACCTCACATTTGTCCGGATTAAACTCCATCTGCCATTTCTCCACTCAAGTCTCCAACCGATCTATATCCTGCTGTATCCTCTGACAATCCTCATCATTATCCGCAACTCCACAAACCTTTGTGTCGTTCGCAAACTTACTAATCAGTCCAGCTACATTTTCCTCCAAATCATTTATATATACTACAAACAGCAAAGGTCCCAGCACTGATCCCTGCGGAACACCACTAGTCACATCCCTCCATTCAGAAAAACACCCATCCACTGTTACCCTCTGTCTTCTGTGACTGAGCCAGTTCTGTATCCATCTTGCCAGCTCACCTCTGATCCCATGTGACTTCACCTTTTGCACCAGTCTGCCATGCGGGACCTTGTCAAAGGCTTTACTAAAGTCCATATAGACGACATCCATCGCCCTTCCCTCATCAATCATCTTCGTCACTTCCTCAAAAAACTCAATCAAATTAGTAAAACACGACCTCCCCTTCACAAAACCATGCTGCCTCTCGCTAATAAGTTCATTTGTTTCCAAATGGGAGTAAATCCTGTCCCGAAGAATCCTCTCTAATAGTTTCCCTACCACTGACGTAAGGCTCATCGGCTTATAATTTCCTGGATTATCCTTACCACCCTTCTTAAACAAAGGAACAACATTGGCTATTCTCCAGTCTTCTGGAACCTAACCTGTAGCCAATGAGGATGCAAAGATTTCTGTCACGGCCCCAGCAATTTCTTCCCTTGCCTCCCTCAGTATTCTAGGGTAGATCCCATCAGGCCCTGGGGACTTATTTACCTTAATGCTTTGCAAGACACCCAACACCTCCTCCTTTTTGATAATGAGATGACTGAGACTATCTGCACTCCCTTCCCTAGGCTCATCATCCACCAAGTCCTTCTCCTTGGTGAATACTGATGCAAAGTACTCATTTAGCACCTCGCCCATTTCCTCTGGCTCCACGCATAGATTCCCATCTCTGTCCTTGAGTGGGCCAACCCTTTCCCTGGTTACCCTCTTGCTCTTTATATATGTATAAAAAGCCTTGGGATTTTCCTTAATCCTGTTTGCCAATGACTTTTCATGACCCATTTTAGCCCTCCTGACTTCTTGCTTAAGTTCCTTCTTACTGTCTTTATATTCCTCAAGTGCTTCATCTGTTCCTAGCCTTCCAGCCCTTACGAATGCTTCCTTTTTCTTTTTGACTAGGCTCACAATATCCCGTGTTATCCAAGCTTCCCGAAACTTGCCCAACTTGTCTTTCTTCCTCACAGGAACATGCTGGTCCTGGATTCAAATCAGCTGACGTTTGAAAGACTCCCACATGTCAGATGTTGATTTACCCTCAAACAGCCGCCCCCAATCTAAATTCTTCAGTTCCTGCCTAATATTGTTATAATTAGCCTTCCCCCAATTTAGCACCTTCACCCGAGGACTACTCTTATCCTTATCCACAAGTACCTTAAAACTTATGGAATTATGGTCACTGCTCCCGAAATGCTCCCCCACTGAAGCTTCGACCACCTGGCCGGGCTCATTCCCCAATACCAGCTCCAGAATGGCCCCATCCCTAGTTGGACTATCTACATACTGTTTCAAGAAGCCCTCCTGGATGCTCCTCACAAATTCTGCCCCATCCAAGCCCCTAGCACTAAGTGAGTCCCAGTCAATATTGGGGAAGTTAAAATCACCCACCACTACAACCCTGTTACCTTTACATCTTTCCAAAATCTGTCTACATATCTGCTCCTCTACCTCCCGCTGGCTGTTGGGAGGCCTGTAGTAAACCCCCAACATCGTGACTGCACCCTTCCTACTCCTGAGCTCCACCCATATTGCCTCGCTGCATGACCCCTCTGAGGTGTCCTCCCGCAGTACAGCTGTGATATTCTCCTTAACCAGTAATGCAACTCCTCCACCCCTTTTACATCCCCCTCTATCCTGCCTGAAGCTTCTAAAGCCTGGAACATTTAGCTGCCAATCCTGCCCTTCCCTCAACCAAGTCTCTGTAATTGCAACAACATCATATTTCCAAGTACTAATCCAAGCTCTAAGTTCATCTGCCTTACTTGTGAGACTTAGCGCATTGAAACAAATGCACTTCAGACCACCAGTCCCGCTGTCCTCAGCAACATCTCCCTGCCTGCTCTTCCTCTTAGTCCTACTGGCCTTATTTACTATGTCCTCATTTATTTCACTAGCTATCCTACTGCTCTGGTTCCCACCCCCCTGCCACACTAGTTTAAACCCTCCCGAGTGACGCTAGCAAACCTTGCAGCCAGGATATTAGTGCCCTTCCAGTTTAGGTGCAACCCGTCCTTCTTGTACAGGTCCCATCTGTCCCTGAAGAGAGCCCAATGGTCCAAATATCTGAAACCCTCCCTTCTTCACCAGCTGCTCAGCCACGTGTTTAGCTGCACGTGGTAGGCAGCGTGAAACTTTTTGCCTGTTATCAGAAGAGAGTTCCTCTGACTATGAGCAAACTAATACTGCAATTCTAAATGCATTTAAGCTAGTACCTGCAGTATATAGACAGAAATTCAGACGCACCTGGAAAAGACTCTCACAGACTTACATTGAATTCAAAAGAATTAAACAAATGGCCTTTGACCGCCGGATACGATCTCTCAAGCCAGAGCCCTCATATAAAAATTTGAGAGAAGTGATGTTTCTGGAGGAATTTAAAAGTAGCATCCCAGTTAGTATAAGGACCCACACTGATGAGCAAAGAGTTACAAGAGTAAGAGAAGCAGCAAAAATTGCCGACAATTATGAGTTAATTCACAAAACTGTAACTCAGAATAAATTTGTGTTTCGTAACTCTTATAAGCTAGGGAGAGATAGCAAGGATGCAGAGGAAGCAGAAATGGGCTTGAAAGAAAAAGAGAGTGGGGAAGGAAAACCAGATCAGTCTACAACTTTTAAAAGAAGGTACCTAGGTGATAAACCAGTAGGGGTCCACCTGACATGGTTCCAGTGTGCAAATCTGGGCAAGTCCAAGCAAACTATTGGTGTTCCAAAAAAACAACAGGAGGTGCTGCAATCAAGCCAGTGTCTGTGGCTTTGAAAGTTGTAAGCATGTGTTCTAACATCAGTTAAGAACAGAACACATACCAGAACTTTACACAAAAAGGAAAAATGACTCCTTTAGTGTTCCAGGCAACAGACAAGGAGATAACCATCCTCAGGGATACCTGTTGTTTTCAAACACTACTGACAGCCAAATTTACAGAAAACACAAACAGAAACTAAATAGTGGGAGCAAGGGATCAAATTTGGGAAGATTTGGTAAATCAAAGAGTAGAGACAAGGCAAGAGAGAAAGGTATTGATATGGGGAAAGATAAACAAACTGTGACAGGAAGGGACAGTGAGTACAAATTTCAGTGTAAATCAGCAGACAAGGCTAGAGGTTACAAACTAATAAAAAGACAAAATGAAATGCTCTGTATATGAATACACGTAGCATTTGAAACAAAACAGATGAACTGAAAGTGCAAATAGAAATAAATAAGTACAAGATAGCCATTACAGAGACATGGCTGCAGGATGATATAGGTTGGGACCTTAATATTGAAGGGTACATGATATTTAGGAAGGAGAGGAAGCGAGGAAAAGGTGGAGGGGTGGCTCTTTTAATTAATGATAGCATTAGCACATTAGAGAGGGATGACCTAAGTTCAGGAAACCAGGATGTAGAAGCACTTTGGGTCAAGATAAGAAATGATAAAGGGAAGAATTCATTTGTGGGAGTGGTGTACAGGTGCCCTAACAGTAACCACTTGATAGGATTGGGTATAAAGGAAGAAATAATGGCTGCTTATCAGAAAGGTAATCATGGCGATAATCATGGGAGATTTTAATCTACATATAGATTGGAAAAATTAGATGGGCAAAAGTAGCCTAGATGAGGAGTTCATAGAATGTTTTCAGGATAGTTTTTTAGAACAGCATGTTCTGGAGCCAACAAGAGAGCAGGCTATACTGGACCTGGAATTGTGCAACAAGATAGGATTAATTCATGACCTCATAATAAAGGTGCCCCTCGGCAGCAGCGATCATAATATGATTGAATTTTACATTCAGCTTGAGAAAGGGAAGTGTGGGTCGAGGACTAGTATTTTAAATTTAATTAAGGGCAATTATGAGGGCATGAAGGCAGAGCTAGCTAAGGTGAATAGCAAAGTAGGTTAAGGGATAGGTCAATAGAGATACAGTGGTAGACATTTAAGGGGATATTTCAGAACACACAGAATTCCAAGGGAGGACCCACCATCTGTGATTAACTAAAAAGGTTAAAGATAGTATCAAACTTAAAGAAAAAGCACATCATTGCTCCAAAGATGGATAGCAGGTCAGAAGATTGAACAAAATATAAAGAACAGCAAAGAAAGACTAAAAGATTGAAAAGGAGGAAAAATTAGAGTACGAGAGAAAGCTGGCTAGAAATACAAAAACAGATATTAAGTGTTTCTATAGATATTTTAAAAAGAAACGAGTTCACACAGTGAGCGTTGGTCCTATAGAAAGTGAGTCTAGGGAATTAGTAATGGAAGATAAGGAAATGGCAAAATTGAACAGGTATTTTGCATCAGTCTTCACCATAGAGGATACAAGTAACATCCAAGAAATAATTGTAAATCAGGAAATGGAAGGGAGGGAGGATCTCAAGCAAATTACAACCGCTGGGGAAGTAGTTATTTTTTATTCATCCATGGGATGTGGGTGTCACTAGCCAACATTTATTACCCATCCCGAATTGCACTTGAGAAGGTGACGATGAGCTGCCTTCTTGAACAGCTGCAGTCCATGTGGGATAGGTACACCAACAGTGCTGTTAGGAAGGGAATTCTAGGATTTTGACCCAGCGACAGTGAAGAAATGACGATATAGTTCCAAGTCAGGAAGGTGTGTGGCTTGGAGGGGAGCTTGCAGGTCGTGGTATTCCCATGAATCTGCTGCCCTTGTCCTTCTAGGTGGTGGTGGTGACAGGTTTGGAAGGTGCTGCATTCGGAGCCTTGGTGCATTGCTGCAGTGCATCCTGCAGATGGTACACACTGCCACCACTGTGCGTCAGTGGTGGAGGGAGTGAATGATTGCGGATGGGGTGACAATCAAGTGGACTGCTTCATCCTGGATGGTGAGAAGCTTCTTGAGTGTGCATCTGGTGGTGCAGGGACCTGCTCTTGTAGCCACGGTATCTATATAGCTACTGCAGTTCAGTTTCTGATCAATGGTAACCCCTAGGATGTTGACAGTGGGGGAATCATCGATCGTAATGCCATTGAATGTCAAGGAGAAATGGTTAGATTCCCTCTTGTTGGAGATGGTCATTGCCTGGCACTTGGGTGGCACGAATGTTACTTGCCACTTATCAGCCCAAGCCTGGATATTGTCCAGGTCTTGCTACATTTCTACACGGACTGCTTCGGTATCTGAGGAGTCGCGAATGGTGCTGAACATTGTGCAATCATCAGCGAACATCCCCACTTCTGACCTTCTGATTGAAGGAAGGTCATTAATGATGCAGCTGAAAATAGTCATAGAAACATAAGCCCTTTGGGCCTGCTCCGCCATTCAAAAAAGGTCATGGCTGATCGTCTAATTCAGTACCCTGTTTCCGCTTTCTCCCCATACCCCTTGATCCCTTTGGCATTAAAAAATATATGTATCTCCTTCTTGAATATAATTAATGACTAGGCCTCACTGCCTTCTGCGGTAGAGAATTCCACAGGTTCACCACCCTCTGAGTGAAGGAATTTCTCCTCATCTCGGTTCTAAATGGCATACCCCGTATCCTGAGACTGTGACCCCTGGTTCTGGACTCCCCAGCCATTGGGAACATCCTCCCTTCATCTAGCCTGTCTAGTCCTGTTAAAATTTTATAGGTTTCTATGAGATTCCCTCTCATTCTTCTAGACTCTAGTGAATATAGGCCTAGTCGACACAATCTCTCCTCATATGTCAATCCTGCCATCCCAGGAATCAGCCTAGTAAATCATCTGTGCACTCCCTCCATGGCAAGAAAATCCTTCCTCAGATAAGGAGACCAAAACTGCACACAGTGCTCCAGATGTGATCTCACCAAGGCCCTGTATAACTGTAGTAAGACATCCATGCTCCTGTACTCAAACCCTCTTGCAATGAAGGCCAACATACCATTCGCCTTCCTAATTGCTTGCTGCACCCGAGTGCTTGCTTTCAGCGACTGGTGTACAAGGATACCCCGGTCTCGTTGTACCTCCCCCTTTCCCAATCCTTTCTGATAATAATCTGCCTTTCTGTTTATACAACCAAAGTGGATAACCTCACATTTATCCACATTATACTGCATCTGCCATGCATTTGCCCACTCGCCCAACTTGTCCAAATCACATTGGAGCCTCTTTGCATCCTCCTCACAGCTCATTTCCGCCCCACCCCCAGCATTGTGTCATCAGCAAACCTGGAAATGTTACATTTAGTTCCCTATCCCAAGTCATTAATATATATTATGAATAGCTGGGGCCCAAGCACTGAACCCTATGGTACCCCACTAGTCACTGCCTGCCACGTGGAAAAAGACCCGTTTATTCCTAGTCTCTGTTTCCTGTCTGTCAACCAATTCTCAATCCATGCCAGTATATTACCCCCAATCCCATGTGCTTTAATTTTGCACACTAACCTCTTATGTGGGACCTTATCAAAAGCTTTCTGAAAATCCAAATACACCACATCCACTGGTTCTTCCTTATCTATTCTACTAGTTACATCCTCAAAAAACCCCAGTAGATTTGTTAAGCATGATTTCCCTTTTGTAAACCCATGCTGACTATGCCCAATTCCGTTTATGCCTCCCAGGTGTTCTGCTATCACATTCTTTATCATAGACTCTAGCATTTTCCCCACTACTGATGTAAGGCTCACTGGTCTGTAGTTCCCTACTTTTTTTCTCCCTCCTTTTTTAAATTGTGGGTTTACATTTGGCACCCTCCAATTTGTAGGAACTGCTTCAGAGTCTATAGAATTTTGGAAGATGACCACCAATGCATCCACTATTTCCAGGGCCATTTCCTTTAGTACTCTGGAATGTAGATTATCAGGCCCTGGGGATTTGTCAGCCTTTAACCCCATTAATTTCCCTAGCACTATTTTTTTACTAATACTGATTTCCTTCAGTTCCTCCCTCTCATTAGACCCTTGGTTCCCTAACACTTCTGGAAGATTATTGATGTCCTCCTTTGTGAAGACAGAACCAAAGTATGTATTTAATTGTTCTGCCATTTCTTTGTACCCCATTATAATTTCCCCCGTTTCTGACTGTAAGGGACCTACATTTGCCTTCGCTAATCTTTTTCTCTTCACATATTTATGGATGCCTTTACAGTCAGTTTTTATGTTCCCCACAAGTTTACACTCACACTCTATTTTCCCCCGCCTAAAAAACCCCTTTGCTTAATTCTAAACAGCTCCCAACCCGCAGACTTGCTGCTTTTTCTGGAAATTTTATATGCTTACTATCCCTAATTTCTTTTGTAAGCCACGGTTGAGCCACCTTTCCAGTTTTATTTTTGCGCCAGACAGGAATGAATAATTGTTGTAATTCATGCACACGTTCTTTAAATATTATCTATTGCCTATCCACCGTCAACCCTTTTAGTAAAGTTCCCCAATCTACCATGGCCAACTCGTGCCTCATACCTTCATAGTTTCCTTTATTTAGATTCAGGACCCTAGTTTCGGATTCAACTACTTCACTCTCCATCTTAATGATGAATTCTATCATGTTATGGTTGCTCCTCCCCAAGGGACCCCGCACAACAAGATTGTTAATTAATCCTTTCTCATTGCACAATACCCAGTCTAGGATAACTTGTTCTCTAGTTGGTTCCTCAACGTATTGGTCTAAAAAACCATCATGTACATTCCAGGAAATCCTCCTCCACAGTATTATTGCTAACTTGGTTGGGCCTAAAACATTACTTTGAGGAACTCCTGCAGTGATGTCCTGAAGCTGAGATGATTGACCTCCAACAACCACAACTATCATCCTTTGCGTTAGGTATGACTCCAACCAGTGGAGAGTTTTCCCCCTGCCACAAACACAAGTAGTACTGAGCAAATTGCTGGAGCTGTGAGCTGACAAGTCCCTGGGTCCTGATGGACTTCATCCTTGGGTCTTAAAAGAAGTGGCTAGTGAGATGGTTGATGCGTTAGTTTTCATTTTCCAAAATTCCCTAGATTCAGGGAAGATTCCATTAGATTAGAAAATAGCCAATGTAACTCCTTTATTCAAAAAGGGAGGGAGACAGAAAACAAGAAACTACAGGTCAGTTAGTTTAACATCTGTCATAGGGAAAATGGTAGAAGCTATTATTAAAGATGTTGTAGCAGGGCGCTTAGAAAAACTCAAGGTAATCAAGCAAGTCAACATTGTTTTGTGAAAGGGAAAGCATGTATAACCAATTTATTGGAGCTCTTTGAAGAAGTAACATGTGCTGTGAATAAAGAGGAACCAGTGGATGTACTGTACTTAGATTTCCAGAAGGCATTTGATAAGGGCCACATCAAAGGTTATTGCCAAAAATAAAAGCTCATGTTGTAGGGGGTAACATATTGGCATGGATAGAAGATTGGCTACCTAACAGGAAACAGAGAGTAGGCTTAAATGGGTCCTTTTCTGGTTGGCAAGATGTAATGAGTGGTGTGCCACAGGGATCAGTGCTGCGGCCTCAGCTTTTTAGAAATTATGTAAGTGATTGTGATGAAGGGACTGAAGGTATGGTTACTAAATTTGCTGATGACACAAAGAAAGGTAGGAAACTAAATTATGAAGAGTACATAAGGAGGCTACTAAGGGATGTAGATCGTTTTTATATTTCTAGCTAGCTTTCCCTCATACTCTAATTTTTCCCTCCTTATTAATCTTTTAGTCATTCTTTGCTGTTTTTTATATTCTGTCCAGTCTTCTGACCTGCCACCCATCTTTGTGCAATTATATGCTTTTTCTTTAAGCTTGATACTATTTTTAACTTTTTAGTTAACCACTGACAGTGGGTCCTCCCATTGGAATTCTTCTTTCTCGCTGGAATGTATCTATTCTGTACATTCTGAAATATGCCCTTAAATGTCTGCCACTGCTTCTCTATTGACCTATCCCTTAACCTAATTTACCAGTTCACCTTAGCTAGCTCTGCTTTCATGCCTTCATAATTGCCCTTATTTAAGTTTAAAATAGTAGTCTTAGACCCACTCTTCTTTTCCTGAAACTGAATGCAAAATTCAATCATATTATGATCGCTGCTACCTGGGGGTGCCTTCAATATGAGGTCATTAATTAATCCTGTCTCTTTGCACAATAACAGGTCTAGTGTAGCCTGCTCTTTGGTTGGCTCCAGAATTTGAATGCCACCTGAAAGCAGAACAAATGCCGCAGGGCAGTACAGTGGCGCAGTGGTTAGCACCGCAGCCTCACAGCTCCAGCGACCCGGGTTCAATTCTGGGTACTGCCTGTGTAGAGTTTGCAAGGTCTCTCTGAGTCTGCGTGGGTTTCCTCCGGGTGCTCTGGTTTCCTCCCACAGCCAAAAGACTTGCAGGTTGATAGGTAAATTGGCCATTATAAATTGCCCCTAGTATAGGTAGGTGGTAGGGGAATATAGGGACAGGTGAGGATGTGGTAGGAATATGGGATTAGTGTAGGATTAGTATAAATGGGTGGTTAATGGTCGGCACAGACTCGGTGGGCCGAAGGGCCTGTTTCAGTGCTGTATCTCTAAATCTAAATCTAAAAAATCTAAAATACCACAGTATTGGTAAAAGGGAGTAAAAAATGCTTAAAGGTTCCCTTAATTAAAGTTTACCTACAGAGTAAGTTGGTCGCCAGGATCATTCCAAGCTTACCAATGGAGGGATGGACCTATTGCACTTCACAGCAGTGTTATTAAACATAATTTGACAACAAGCCACATAAGAATGGCCAAATGTTTGGTCAAACTTGGTCAAAGAGGTAGGTTTTTCGGAGTGGCTTCCAGGAGGAAAACTTAAGGAACTGAATTCTAGAGCTGAATCCCTAGACAATTGAAAGCACAGCCACCAATACTGGAGTGATTAAAAATTGACCCAGTCTGAAAGTCCAATCCTCAAACTGGAGATATGCCCATGATGCCCTTACCTTGCCTAATAGATTTCAGATTTTCAAGCATAATCCCTCTTTTGCCAAAACAGGAATTCAAATTGTTTGAAATGTTGGTTTAGTTTCCAGTTCAAAACCTTGATGATCATTTGAACACTTTAGCATCTATTATTTCTGATTTGCATATGACACCAAAAGTATGGAAGTACCAATATGAGGAGTTATGAACTGGAAAATCAGTTTTCTTTTCTTTGGTGCTTGGGACAAGCAATGCTTGTCCAGAGATAGAAAACCTGACCAATGAGTTTCTGTAACCAGCTGCCAGGAGGTATATTCGAGTGGCTTGTATTGACTGAACTCCTCAGTTTTTATTGTACCTGTCCCTCAGGAGGTATACTTTAGACATCCCTGGCTGAAATTTTTAAAAATCTCACTGTTTTGACTTATGAACATAATTATAGCAACTTATTCCATAGCACACTACTTCAGTACATTAATGGCCACTTTCAGGCCCTCAATCTGGTTTCACTTACCCGTGAAGGGGTGATATCAAGTCAGAAACATAGCCAATAATGACACTTCATGTTATGGTTTAGTTTTATTCAGAAATTATGAACCACTTTGAACTAAAATGATCCAATTTTTATAATTTGATCCACTGTCTACAAATAACTGATAGCATAATTTTGTGGAGAGCTTGAACGTAATTTGCACTATTTATTTTTGAGTGCATTAAATTCCTTTAGCTGGGTGCAAACAAGAGATGTATCTCATCTTGTAACGAGGAAATCAAGTTATGCACTGTGCGCTGATAGTTCCAGGAATGGCAAATATAAGCGTCTAAGGCATCATACGTGCTGGAATTGGCAGGGTAGTGTAGACTAGGCTTGGGATTTTAATATGTTGTAATGCACAAATAGGCTTACACCTCCAATAACTGGCACAGTGAGTTCCCATTGTGGGTACGAGCTGAGCAGAAGCTGAGGAGCCATCGTAATTAGATGTCAAGCACAGACTAGGAGCATGTTGATGGGAGGAAGGGAACTGAAGGCTGAAGGGAACCCTCTGGGAGCATTCTCATGTACTAATTAATTGATTCACAAAGAAAACAAGCAGACTCCAGGAAGGAAGTTGCCTAGCTGCACTTTTCATAACAAGCAATGAATATGTAGAGGTTCATAGAGGAAGAGATAAGGGGAGAAAGAGGGGAATATATTTTCCAGTCAGTATTGTTCCCATCCTAATGTTTAACATGCTCGTACTAAATCCCTCTGTATGATATTTTCCGATACAAATGTTAAT
The DNA here is from genome assembly GCF_036365525.1 of Heterodontus francisci. NCBI lineage: Eukaryota > Metazoa > Chordata > Chondrichthyes > Heterodontiformes > Heterodontidae > Heterodontus > Heterodontus francisci. The sequence goes on along the minus strand of NC_090387.1, from coordinate 24,350,155 downwards.
TCAAATGTAATCGAATCGAATTTAAAATGATCTTAAAAGAATTGTGCTAAAAGTTCAAATGGGATCAACACTGGTCAGACAATATATCCTGGAGAGAAGAAAAGGAAAAATATATAACATTTTAAGAGTACTATTCTTTTGGACGCTGAAGTGGGAGGAGGAAAGAAATAGCATCTTAATTGGTCAGGTAGTGATAGGAACAAAAGTAGGGAAAGCCCCTTGTGTTGAATTGTTTTGTAGCTTAGTATAGAGCAAACACACACAACTCTTTTTCTAGAAAAGGTCTACTAAACACTTACTAATCAATTCACACAAGGGCAGATTGCCGCTGTACTCTATGGGGTTAATTCCCCCACAATTGTGAGAGCCACACACCCAGGGGAATTGTTGGAAAGAAACATGGGTGGAGATAGGATAGGATAGAATATTGCAGCCCCTGATACTCCGAACAGTACTCACTATGAGCACACTAACTCGCCACTGGGAGTGCAGAAGTAGCACTTTATGTAAAATCCAGTGTTTTATAAAGATTTGGGCACACATTGGGTCAGGCTGCTTGATACATTAGGGTAGTTTTTCTCATTACACCTCATAAATGAATGGAACCAGGGCCTAATGGAGTGGAATTGTGGATACAGATCAGTTTTCTGTCTGCCTCCAGTGCATATAATATACATTTCTGGTCAAAGTTATATCACGCACAGGAAGCATCCACCAGAATTGCCTAACAATGTGATCATGCAGTAGAAGTGACATCATTTAGACATCAACACCATTTCCTGGCCTTTGTGTCAGAAGAACATTGCTCCTTATGTTCACCTAAATAAAATGGGTGTCAAGGTTTGGTAAGGTATATCTTCGAATATGAAGTTGTTTAAAGAGACAACCAGACATTTAATTGATGCATTTTAGTTTCTCCAACTATTTTTGAGATTTATATTTGTACTATGGGTTTTGGGTTAACTAATTTTGGCTTGCGACCTAGAACTTGGGGAAGATGAATCCCTCTGTATTTATACTTTATTGGGAGACAAAATAGGGGGACCAAAAAGAATACCAGACATTTCAAATTGCACAGAGGCAAACTGTATCCATCCACCATTATCCTTCAAATCACAAATAAGTGTAAAGTGATCCTGCTGTTTCGGTGAATGGGAATATGGGTCTGAGGTAAGGCTACAATATCGCAGTTCTGACTTTCAATTGAATTCGCTGCAAGTGTACGATTGTTGAATAAACTCGTTACTGAAAAGCACGACTTACTTGTATTTTTGAAGGAACAGTACCTGCACAGGTTAAGATGTATCAGAAAGATTAGAACTGAGTTATATTGCATTCTATATTGTGAATTCCAAGACAAACACAGCATAGTCAATGGCAGTCAAGGTCAATTTAGTCCTAAACTTATGTGCCTCAGGATCATTCCAGGTTGCACAAGGTGAATGAATAAGATCAGTAAATCTGAAATGTTCAGACTAATCAGGCAAGTCCCTGATGTGATATTTGTTTGATCTAGAAGCTTATTCACTCTCCCTATGAGAAACAAGTTGAGAGGTCATTACAATTTTTTAAATAACAGTTCCCCCAAATCCAGAGTTTCACTGATTGCATCGAAGTAGTCTAACACAACAATTATGCAATTATTAATTGCATGGGTTGTCATTCCAACATGTTTCTCATCTTTTGCATCTGCACAGGATAACATAGATGAATGCCCTTTTCCCAGGCAGTCGAATGCTTAAGAAGAATTCAATAATAAAAACAAGAAATGCTGGCAGCAAAGTACTTGCTTATAACCTTTGACATTTCTAATATTTGCCAGTTCCGAAGAAGGGTCACTGACCTGAAACGTTAACTCTGCCTCTCTCTCCACAGATGCTGCCAGACCTGCTGAGTATTTCCAACATTTCTTGTTTTTATTTCAGATTTCCAGCATCCGCAGTATTTTGCTTTTATAAGAAGAATTCAAGGCTGGCTACTAGGAAACCAAGTCTACCCTCTGCAATCCTAGTTTATGCCACCTTTATGACAGTTTGGCAAACACAGGTTTTATGTGAATGCGATTACAGGAGTATGCATTATGCATCAGGCATGGTAGACGGAAGGATTTTTTTATTGGACAAACATTTAAGGGTGCAAAAAAAACACAGACAAGAGGAAAGTTGCTGCTGTGTAATGGACATTCAAGGATGCATGAAGAGGATAAGTTTAGATTCCATGCATGATTTGTACACAGCATTACGATAAGATTATGGAGAGTCTCTTACCTTACTGGACCTGGTGAGGTAGTAAAATTTCTTAAGGCCCCGCAGCCATAATGCCTGCTTAACTGTGTTATGGGCATTCACATTTGTGGCAACCTTCTGTCATGCCCAGACAAAAAAAAAACAGCTGACAATCAAGGGTGTGACATCTTAGTCAATGTTTATTTCAGTATGGCACAAAGAGATCATTTTGCGATTCTCAGATGCCAATGCGGAGCCTTGCTATCAGTGAGCATGGATGAGAGATTCGGGGTTATAATATAACGGACCTATTCCTGACCCATGCTTGTGTCTAGCAAGGCAGAAGAGTCTTGAAAAATAACTACTGTATGTTTGTCCAAGAGCAAGATTTCAATAAATAAACCCTGTATACACTACCAAACACTATTAGGGTAATCCTAACATGTGGGAAATATAAATGACTGTATTGAAGTAGTTATGCTGCAAGAATGCTAAATACAAATCATCAGACAGCACATGAATACATGAACAGCATTAACAGAAGAAATACAAGATGTCCATCAATTCATTGTAGACAAACAGGTTCAGTAATGTGATGTGTTTGCTATTAGGTCTCCTTTGTGAAATCTTTCTTATGAGCCCTGTTGGAAGAGTAAAATTAAAATGTAATTTTTAAAACAATGTTATGACCAGGTGAGAAAGGTGTCGAGGGGTCCCTCTCTGCCTTCACCTGGTCTTGCTGCAACAGGGTTTTATTTTTAAACACATCGGGCTGAATTTTACTGGGGCGCTGCCAAGTGCGGTGGCGCACTTTGAACTCAGCGCGGTGCCCAAATTTAGCGGCTGCTGCAGTGCCCCCGTGATATTACGCACAGGGGCTCATTAGCATCACTGTGCTGAGACTCCCTCCCCCCCCCCAATATTGCATGGGGAGAGATGGGTCATTCAGCGTAGTGAGGAACTCTTTGACAGTTGTGCAGCAGGTGCTGGGGCCCTATTTTAAGAATACTTACCTCACTGTTGAAGAGTGGGACTGCTGTCAATCTGGCAGCTAAGCAGAAAGTGCTGCAGAAATCCAGCAGGTCAGGCAGCATCCGTGGAGAGAGAAGCAGAGTTAACTTGTCCAAGTTCACAGACCTGAAAGTTAACTCTGCTCCTTTCGCCACAGATGCTGCCTGACCTGCTGAGTGACCCCAGCACTTCCCACTTTGCTGCCACATACTTACCCTGCTGTGTCCCAGTGTCCTGTGAAGTTGCGATCCTCTTCTCCCACTCAAGTATAACATTCCTTCTTGTAGACATGTCGTACCTGGGTGAATAATCTTAAATTTGCACATTCCAGGATGTGAGACTTAAATACACCATAAAAGGTATTACAGAGGTTTACAGAGAACACACTGACACAAGTGGGAATGCACAGGTGTCACAGCAAAGTAAATATGTCTTTCACTAAATGTTCCTCACCGATATGTGTGTCCTTTTCTCTGTGCGAATGATGTGTGCCAGCATGTAGCGCCAATGTCACATCCCTTTACACCGTTGGCCCTTCAGAAGAGCCAACGTATGCAATAACATCATTGCCATGTCACCATTACACATGAGCATCTCCACGGATGCAGTGACATGGACATTGGTTCAGTCAGCTGCTGCCTCTAATGGTTTACACAGGGATGCTGCAGATGTGGACTGCAGGTGAGCGAGGGGAATGTGTGGCTTGCAGAGCTCATGTCGGTTCCTATGGAGCAGACAGCTATTCTCTGAAAAGCCACTTCCATACATCCCTGCCTCACTGCTAGCCCTGCATGCAGAGCCATCTGCCCTCCCACGCGTCTTTCAAATTGCAGGTCGTCAGCGTCATCATAGTCCATGGAAGAATCCTGTTGACGTCTCTCCTCATCATCCCAGGCCAATTGGGTGCATAGTTGTGCACAGCAGCAAAGAAAGGAGCTGACCTTTTCGGCCCATAGTACAGTACATCACCCTATCTATACAGGCATTGGAGGCGCTCTTTCAGCATGCCAATCTCCTGCTCAATGGTGGCTCATGTAGCTCAGTGGCTGGCGTTGTATCTCTCCTCTGCAGCAGTGGTGGAGTCTCTCACCGGTGTTGGGAGCTAGGTCTGCAAAGGATAGCCCTTATCTCCAAGAAGCCACCCCTCCATCTGAGCCAGTTCAGTGAACAGCGGTGGCAGCCGGGACTGGCACAAGACCTAGGTGTCATGGCAGCTGCCTGAGAAGTGGTCACAGATTCGCTGCAAGCACCTGTGGTGTTCACATACCAGCTTCACTTAGATTGAGATGGCTTCTTTAATGGTGATGTCTGCAGGTGGCAGCCTGGCAGTAGGCCTGATGGCGACATGAGTGCAGTCTATGAACATTACAATCTATGGTTCTCCGGCAATGGTGCCAGAACCAATGGCCCTCTGGGCCTGGCTGTGAGAGTCTGTCCTGAAGTGGACATCCTCACTGGCCTTCCGGTGCAGGGTATTGGTGGTCTCCTGATGCAGCAGTGCACTGCTAACTGTGTGACCCCACAAATGTCTCTGTTGGACCCCTAAAAAGCTGCAGAGGCGTCAGGCTGGAGAACTGCTGCCACTATGAGGAACAAAGGCATGGGATGTCCACCGGAGCCCATGGGCTGTAGGTCATCCTTGAGCAGGGCACACCACCCTCTCTATATACACAATCTCCTCTGTCACCTGTGCTCTGACATCCAATTCATTGTCATGTGGGGCCTGTAGATGCATGGCAATCGCAATGGAGGGCTTCCCTTGGGGGCTGCTGCTCATGACTGGGGCCCTCTACCTGGATCACACCTGCCTATTGATATTACCTCTGGTGCATGCAGGTCCTCACGTGCAGAGGATCATACAATGTAGGATGAGCCATGCCTATTTCCATGTGATAAATAAAGTTGAACCCTGCATGTATTCGAAGGTTCCTAACAGGGCATGGATTGGTGTTGACGGCTACATCAGCTGCTTTCCTGGATCAACTATGTGGCGTGCCATGGCATTGCCCATCTTGGCCAACACTCAGAGTGGCACAACATGACCACATCAAGATCCTACCAGCTGATTTGATTGCCCCCACCATCCATGAAACCTTAATACTCCTGCACCCTCCGCGCACACAGGGTGCCTGGTGTGCCATTGCCCCCTCACAAACGCAAGGCGTATACTGTTAACGGAGGGATGGTACACGGTACCTCCCTTCATGCCTGCATAGCTTTCCCTCCAGTAATCCCAGACCCCCTCCCTTTCAGAATGCAGAGTGTGACCCCTGTGTATTCCCTCTCCCTCCTCCCTTCAGGAATGCAGAGTTAGACCCTGCATATCCCCCCTCCATCCTCCCTTTAAGAATGCAGAGTGAGACCCCTGTGTATCCCCCCCCCCACCTCCCTTTGAGAATGCAGAGTTAGACCCTGTGTATCCCCCCCCTTTAAGAATGCAGAGTTAAAGGGGGGAGGGTGCACCGAGATCCCACCGCCGCCAGTAAAACGCGGTGGGCCCATCACGACGTCTCTGGTCAAAGCAGGTCTCTCCCCGCAGCATTTTACTGGCCCCCGCACCACGATCTTCAGCGTCGAGGGGCCGGCAAAATTCAGCCCATCGTGTTTTTAGCTCCCCCTTGGTGAATCCTTGTTCACCACTTTCCAATTATAAGATAAAGAAATGAGCACAACAGGTTTTCTTCGGTTTAAAGAAGAAAGGTGAAATTTTATTAAGCTTAAGCTAAAACACTAATTCGGTTAACACCTACAGATACACGACGCACTCATGCTAGCATGCATACGCGATACACACATGCAAATAGAGACAGAAAAGAGTAGAAGAAATAAGTGGAAACATTTGAGGCAATATCTGAAGAGTTTTTGGCTACGTATCTTCAAGCTCACTATATAATCCTTGATTGTAGGTAGTTCTTGCTGTTCATCGGGGTCCAGTATACTTCTTAAACCTTGTTCACTGCAGGAGACTTTTCTCTCTTGAAGTTCATCTGTCTTCAGTCAATTTTTGAAGTTCTTTAAGAAAGAGAAGGGAGCAGACAGGTGGAGAGGACGTCTTTTCAATCAGGAGCCAAGAACTTCCTGTCTTCAAACATTCTTTCTCCAATTTAAAACTCTCAGTTCAAACTCTGCAACAGCCAGTTAGTCATGCGACTTAACTGGTCTGACCACATCTGTATTGGGAGCAGGGACTGGTCCTTTGTTCCAAGCACTGTCTGTTCTTATGCAAAAAATGTCCTTCTGGCCAGGGGCCTGGCAATTCCTTGTATCAGGCCTTCTCTTCTTCCCAACAACAATTTGAAGTTTAAGGTCCATGTGGTGAAATTAATGTGCCTCATTCTTGGCAAAAGGGGCCTGCATGACAAAAACGTTATTAGAATCCATAGTTTGAAAAAGCTCCTGTGGAAGTATAGAATCACAGAATCTTACAGCACAGAAGGAGGCCATTCGGCCCATAATGCCTGCATGGCTCTTTGAAAGAATGTCCAATTCAATCCCACACACCAGCCGTTTTCCACATAATCCTGCAAATTAGTCCTCTTCAAGTACATGTTGTCAGGGACTTGTAATTATTTTTCTCCTTGGATTAAAAACAGTGTGTGCCTTTAAGACTCTGTTAAAAAACAGTGCACCTTTAAGGGAGAGAGAATTCTGGAATTTCTAAGGCAAAGTGTGCCAGCAGCTGCGTTTTGTTACCTAGGCAACAGCAGGAGAGAGAGAGGTCACATGGTATAATGTTTCCACTTAACTGTGTGTAAAACTGGCAAAAACTGGACTGAATGAGTTAGTTTGGAGAGACTTACCAGCGAAGCATGCTGAAGAGAAAAGAGCTGTTTATTTTCAGCAGAAATTCTACAGGGAGCTATAGGCCAAGTTAATTGCCTAAAGAAGCAAAGCCTTTTTTTCAAAAAGCCGTTTGTATTACTAAAGGAACTGTTGATGCTTACTGCAGCCAAAGAATTGAATGCCTATTAAACATGGACTACTGCATTGAATCCTCATGAAGACTTCGAATAGCTGTTAACTATTTCCATATTAGAATACCTTATCCATCAGGAACGTAACCTACAAAGAATTACTTGTTTATTTATTCTTAAGAAGCAGCTAATTTTTAAAAACATTACTTTTAAAACCAGTTAACTACTGCTATTTTTGAATGTATGTGTGTGAATGGGGAAGTTAGATTAAAATAAGAAGTTATAAGGTCTTTAGACATAGTTTTATCTTAATAGCGTTTAAAATTTATTTTTTCATAAATAGTTAATCTGTTGATGTATTTGCTGCCCTTGTCCTTCTAGTTGGTAGAGGTTGCAGGTTTGGAAGGTGCTGTCTAAGGAGCCTCGGTGCATTGTTGCTGTGCATCTTGTAGATGGTACACACTGCTGCCATGGTGCGGCGGTGGTGGAGGGAGTGAATGTTTGTAGATGGGGTGCCAATCAAGCGGGCTGCTTTGTCCTGGATGGTGTCGAGCTTCTTGAGTGTTGTTGGAGCTGCACCCATCCAGGCAAGTGGAGAGTATTCCATCACACTCCTGACTTGTGCCTTGTAGATGGTGGACAAGCTTTGGGGAGTCAGGAGGTGAGTTACTCGCCTCAGGATTCCTAGCCTCTGACCTGCTCTTGTAGCTACAATATTTATATGGCTACTCCAGTTCAGTTTCTGGTCAATGGTAGCCCCGAGGATGTTGATAGTGGGGGATTCAGTGATGTTAATACCATTGAATGTCAAGGGGAGATGGTTAGATTCTCTCTTGTTGGAGATGGTCATTGCCTGGGACTTGTGTGGCGCGAATGTTACTTGCCACTTATCAGCCCAAGCCTGGATATTGTCCAGGTCTTGCTGCATTTCTACACGGACTGCTTCAGTATCTGAGGAGTCGCGAATGGTGCTGAACATTGTGCAATCATCAGCGAACATCCCCACTTCTGACCTTATGATTGAAGGAAGGTCATTGATGAAGCAGCTGAGATGGTTGGGCCCAGGACACGACCCTGAGGAACCCCTGCAGTGATGTCCTGGAGCTCAGATGATTGACCTCCAACAACCACACCCATCTTCCTTTGTGCTAGGTATGACTCTAGCCAGCGGAGGGTTTTCCCCCTGATTCCCATTGACCTCAGTTTTGCTAGGGCTCCTTGATGCCATACTCAGCCAAATGCTGCCTTGATGTCAAAGGCAGTCACTCTCACCTTACCTCTTGAGTTCAGCTCTTTTGTCCATGTTTGAACCAAGGCTGTGATGAGGTCAGGAGCTGAGTGGCCCTGGTGGAACCCAAACTGAGCGTCACTGAGCAGGTTATTGCTAAGCAAGTGCCGCTTGATGGCACTGTTGATAACACCTTCCATCACTTTATTGATGATTGAGAGTAGCCTGATGGGGCGGTAATTGGCCGGGTTGGACTTGTCCTGCTTTTTGTGTACAGGACATACCTGGGCAATTTTCCATATTGCAGGGTAGATGCCAGTGTTGTAGCTGTACTGGAACAGCTTGGCTAGGAGTGCGGCAAGTTCTGGAGCACAGGTCTTCAGTACTATTGCCGGAATATTGTCAGGGCCCATAGCTTTTGCAGTATCCTGTGCCTTCAGTCATTTCTTGATATCACGCGGACTGAATCGAATTGGCTGAAGTCTGGCATCTGTGATGCTGGGGATTTCAGGAGGAAGCCGTGATGGATCATCAACTCAGCACTGCTGGCTGAAGATTGTTGCAAATGCTTCAGCCTTATCTTTCGCACTGATGTGCTGGGCTCCCCCATCATTGAGGATGTGGATATTTGTGGAGCCACCTCCTCCAGTTAGTTGTTTAATTGTCCACCACTATTCACGGCTGGATGTGGCAGGACTGCAGAGCTTAGATCTGATCCGTTGTTTATGGCATCGCTTAGCTCTATCTATCGCATGCTGCTTACGCAGTTTGGCACGCAGATAATCCTGTCTTGTCGCTTCACCAGGTTGGCACCTCATTTTGAGGTATGCCTGGTGCTGCTCCTGGCATGCCCTCCTGAACTCTTCATTGAACCAGGGTTGGTCTCCTGGCTTGATGGTAATGGTAGAGTGGAGGATATGCTGGGCCATGAGGTTACAGATTGTGGTTGAGTACAGTTCTGCTGCTGCTGATGGCCCATAGCGCCTCATGGATGCCCAGTTTTGCATTGCTAGATCTGTTCAAAATCTATCCCATTTAGCACGGTGTTAGTGCCACTCAACACGATGGACGGTATCCTCAATGTGATGGCGGGTCTCCGTCTCCACAAGGACTGTGCAGTGGTCACTCCTACCAATACAGTCGTGGACAGAAGCATCTGCGGCAGGCAGATTGGTGAGGAGGAGGTCAAGTATGTTTTTCCCTCGTGTTGGTTCCCCCACCACCTGCCGCAGACCCAGTCTAGTAGTTATGTCCTTTAGGACTCGGCCAGCTCGGTCAGTAGTGGTGCTACCGAGCGGCTCTTGGTAATGGACATTGAAGTCCTCCACCCAGAGTACATTTTGTGCCCTTACCACCCTCAGTGCTTCCTCCAAGTGGTGTTCAACATGGAGGAGTACTAAGTCATCAGCTGAGGGAGGGCGGTAGGTGGTAATCAGTAGGAGGTTACCTTGCCCATGTTTGACCTGATGCCATGAGACTTCATGGGGTCTGGAGTCGATGTTGAGGACTCCCAGGGCAACTCCCTCCCTACTGTATACCACTGTGCCACTACCTCTGCTGGGTCTGTCCTGCCGGTGGGACAGGATGTACCCGGGGATAGTGATTGCAGTGTCTGGGATATTGTCTGTAAGGTATGATTCCGTGAGTATAACTCTGTCAGGCTGTTGCTTAACTAGTCTGTGGGACAGCTCTCCCAACTTTGGCATAAGCCCCCAGATGTTAGTAAGGAGGACTTTGCAGGGTCAACAGGGCTGGGTTTGCCATTGTCGTTTCCTGTGCCTAGGTCGATGACGAGTGGTCTGTCCGGTTTCATTCCTTTTTATTGACTTTGTAGCAGTTAGGTACAACTGAGTGGCTTGCTAAGCCATTTCAGAGGGCATGTAAGAGTTAACCACATTGCTGTGGGTCTGGAGTCACATGTAGGCCAGACCAGGTAAGGACAGCAGATTTCCTTCCCTAAAGGACATTAATGAACCAGATGGGTTTTTACAACAATCGACAATGGTTTCATGGCCATCATTGGACTACTTTTTAATTCCAGATTTATTAATTAAATTCAAATTCCACCTTCTGCTGTGGTGGGATTCAAACCCATGTCCCCAGAGCAATACCCTGGGTCTCTGGATTACTAGTCCAGTGATAATACAACTACGCCATCGCCTACCCCATGTATCTACTCATTCCACCACCTACATCTCTCTACATTCCAAGTATGTTATCAGATCGTATCAATAGAGTTAAGATACTTAATTTTGGGTTTTGGCAAAACCTATCGGAGCAGACTAAATAATTGTGAAATTAATAAATTCCAACAACCATGAATTTTACTGTTACATACCACCTCCCGAGCAAAAAATTATGAATTTGCTCCATGGGGTACTGATACCAGCTCAGTTGTTGGTTCTTTGCTCTGGGTTCGTGATAGTTGGTTTAAACTTATGTTAGGGCATGGATAATCTAGGTTGATAATCCCGTACAGTTCAGAAAGGAGTACTGCATTGCCAGAGGCACCACTGTTTGGAGAGTTATGGAACAAAGATCACATTTCCCTATTCTGATTGCCAAGAGCAACATGTTCTCCTGTTGCCCGAGGCAACATTCTTCCCTCAACCAATACCATCCAAAAACATACTGACTGATCTAATCATTCAGTTCATGGCTGTGTGTAGGATATTACTGGCACAGATGAATGGCATCCATTTATCCACATAGCAACAGTCAGTAATTTATTTTACTATTTATTAATGCACTAATATCTTGCCACTGTAAGTTTCATCCTGATTTAACTATTACCAATGTAGTTATATGATTGTCGGAGGTGGGACTTGAACATGAATGCTTCGGCCACAAAATTTGTCTCTGTAGCGCTGGTAGTTTTGGTGCTTCGGGTGCCAGGCTAGATGAAAAATGGCATCCGCGCTGCTCCTGACCACTTCTGGCGTGTCCCATGCCAAACACATGTTGTTGAGGACATCAGCAATCCCCAATGTAGAGGAGACCACATTGCAAGCAGCAAACACAGTATACTAAATTGGAAGAAGTACAAGTAAATCACTGCTACACCTGAAAGGACTCTTTGGGACCTTGGACAGTGAGGAGAGAGGATTTGTAACATCCTGATTATCCATTAAGTGAAGTTCTGCCACATTCTGCCACCAAGTTCTGGGTAAATCTGAATGTGTTCCATATGAAAAGAGCAAAGATTCATAACACTGACAGTCTCCCTTAGATTGCTCGGTCTCAAATACTACCTGAAACCCTGTTTGAGATTTTACAACAAAACAGAAGTGGAAAGAAGATTTCTGAGCACATTTCATATGATCTTCCCTCTATCTCTTAAATAAACGTCTCGTTAATTCTAATTCTACAGGTTCATTTGTGTCCCAGATATTCAATTTGGAAATTTATGAACAGTGAAAAGGTTTCTGACTGAATGTGTATAATTTCTCACAGATGCACTCAGCCATGATTTATAAAAGAATAATGTGCATTTGGTTTCTTTTAAGGAACTTATCTTAAACGCCTTTATGATTTATGAATGTAAAATAGACTCTAATAACTTAGCACTGTAAACATTTTGACAATTTTCAGTTTCCTGGCCCTAACCACCTCCTCTTCACTATGGATGTCCAATCTCTCTGCACCTCCATCCCCCACCAGGAAGGTTTGAGAGCTCTCTGCTTCTTCCTTGAACAGAGGCCCAACCAATACCCATCCACCACCATCCTCCTCCGACTGGCTGAATTTGCTCTCACATTGAACAACTTCTCCTTCAACTCCACTCACTTCCTTCAAGTAAAAGGTGTTGCTATGGGTACCTGAATGGGTCCTAGTTATGCCTGTCTTTTTGTGGGATATGTCAAACATTCCTTGTTCCAGTCCTACTCAGGTCCCCTCCCCTAACTCTTTTTCTGGTACATTGATGATTGCATCGGTGCCATTTCCTGGTCCCATCCTGAACTGGAAAACTTTATCAACTTTGCTTCCAATTTCCACCCTTCTCTCACCTTTACATGGTCCATCTCCAACACTTCCCTTCCCTTCCTCAACTTCTCTGTCTCCATCTCTGGAGATAGGCTGTCCACTAATATTCATTATAAGCCCACTGACTCCCACAGCAACCTCAACTACACTTCTTCACACCCTGCCTCCTGTAAGGACTCCATTCCAGTCTCCAAGTTTCTCCACAGCAGCACTTCTGATATGTCTTCCTTTTTCCTCAACCGAGGATTCCCCCCCACAGTGATTGACAGGGCCCTCAACCGTGTCCGGCCCATTTCCTGCAGTTTTGCCCTCACCCCTTCCCCTCCCTCCAAGAACCGCGACAGGGTTCCCCTTGTCCTCATTTTTCACCCCACCAGCCTCCACATCCAAAGGATCATCCTCTGCCATTTCCGCCACCTCCAGCGTGATAACACCACCAAATGCATTTTCCCCTCCCCTCCCCTGTCAGCGTTCCGAAGGGATCGTTCCCTCCGCGACACCCTGGTCCACTCCTCCATTACCCCCGACACCTCGTTCCCTTCCCACGGCGCCTTCCCATACAATCGCAGTAGATGTAATACCTGCCCTTTTACCTCCTCTCTCCTCACTATCCAAGACCTCAAACACTCCTTTCAGGTGAAGCAGCGATTTACTTGTACATCTTTCAATTTAATATACCTGTATTCGCTGCTCACAATGCAGTCTCTACATTGGGGAGACCAAACGCAGACTGGGTGAGCGCTTTGCAGAACACCTCTGCTCAGTCCAAAAGCATGACCCCGTGCTTCCGGTTGCTTGCCATTTCAACACTCTCCCCTGCTCTCATGCCAACATTTTTGTCTTTGGCCTGCTCCAGTGTTCCAGTGAACATCAACGCAAGCTCAAGGAGCAGCACCTGCTCTTTCGATTAGGCATTCTGCAGCCTTGCAAACTGAATATTGAGGTCAATAATTTCAGAGCATGACTGGCCTTTTCTTTATATTTTTTTAACCATGTGCCTGTTTTTCATGTAGTCAGAGCTACTCATTATTCAGCTATTAACTCTCTATGTGGACTAATGCTTTGTCTTTCACCACAAGCATTAACACACTCTTTGCTTTTGTCCCAGGTCAGCTTTGTTAATTAATCTCTCCTGCCCTCTACCCTATCACACACCTTCCCCTTTGTTTTCTCCCCCACCTTCCTCCCCTTCACTTGTTTAAAACCTAATTCTTTTCTAATCTTTGCCAGTTCTGAAGAAAGGTCACAGACCTGAAACGCTAACTCTGCTTCTCTCTCCACAGATACTGCCAGACCTGCTGAGTATTTCCAGCACTTTTTGTTTTTATTACTGTAAACATGGGTTGTGTCTTAGCGCACTGTGGTTTTGCATGGAAATTACTAGGGTTCTCATGACCCCCTACCTTAGTATTTTTATATTCTATTTATACTTAAGACAAAATAACAGCATTTTTATAGCAGCTTAACTTGCTGCCAAAACATCTGAACATGAGCACACTGCTTTTGTACCACAGTGACTGTTATGCAGGAAAATACACAATGGTCCAATTCCAGTTGCCTTTTTATCCCCTTTCTCATCCCATGACAGTTGCTTGTTGCTAGGCTTCTCCTTCAATTGGGATGACAGGAAACTTCAGGAACACTATTTCATTTTTCTTCTGAGAAGACCACTAGCTTTCTTGTCCGAACATTGATGTGAATAACTTAGCTGTCTCCCTAATGTTCTCTTAAGATTTTTTCAATTCACTGCTTTCCCTCCCATTTTAGAGCTAAGTCTTACTTACCTTGGGGGGCAACATTCCTACTCGCCATTGAATTAATTTTCCACCTTAGCATTCCTATAAATGGAAAATCATGGGCTCTAGTTGTGAGCACTGAAATTGAAAGTCTGCTTTAAAATTAGCAAAGACAGAAATTTCCAATTCATTTTCACATATAATTTTTTTCAACCTGATTTCTTCAAACTCTTGTGGACAAAGCATGAGGTTTCTGCCTAGCCTGAGCAAGAAGTTAACCTGGCACTTTCCACTGTGACATCATCTGTGTCAGCAACCATTGCATTTCTGTACTACACCACTATATTCACATGTCTGTAATGTCAAGGTTTCACAAGTGAACCAAGAGAGCTCTATGATCACCGTGACTATCAGTTTATCTTCTCTCTCTTACTGCCCAAAGAAGTGGAGCATTCCCTGGAAAGAAACAGAGGGGTAAATTAAATAGCCCCCGAAATCGGGCGCAGGGATCGCGATATGTGATTATCCTGCCCCATCGAAGTGATGCAGGCAGCATGCAAGATTTGCCTGCCAACGCCCATGATTGTGGCATGCAGCCCAGCACTGAATGCACTGCTGAGTGGCTGCACATTTCAGCAGGGGACTCCAGTTTGTATGAAGCTAGCACCATGAAAAGCTAGCCTGCACAACTTAATGCTAAACTCCATCTCTTAAAGGAGGTGAATTCTGGCTGCAGCAGGGGCTGAAATTGCTTGGACAACATTTGATGACCTTCAGGAAGGTCTGGAAATGATGCAACAAGCAAGAGAACATGTCCCCAGGATTTCAGATGCCACACTAGAATGGATGGTACAGGAGGTGGACCAGAGGAGAGAGGCTCTCCTCCCTCAGGGAGCCAGGAAGGTGTCCAGACAAGTGTACAGAAAGCAGTGGGAGCAGGTGGCCACCAGTCTGGTACTGAGGACCTTCATGCAGTGCTGAAAGAAGGTTAGTGACCTCATACAGGTCATCAAGGTTAGTAAATGCATCCTTACATGCCAAATCCTCCTAACTGCACCACTCGCATCACACACTGTTCAATCACCACTCCCCCTTTCACTCGGGCATCAACAATCTGTATCAATCATGACTCAAAGAATATCATTTGTATGCTTCTCTTCACCCTCACACACTTAACACTACTGCAAGCCGCACACTTATATCTCACAGCTTTCCAATACTGTCAGCTATTTAACTGTGGCAGAAATATCAGCCAAACACATTGCAAAACACTCATTGACACAATTCCCTCTATTTTGCAGGAAAAGGTGGCCCATAATAGATATCAGCGGCAGCAAACCAGCAGGAACAAGCACAACTGCATGTGTTGACCCCCATGATGGAGACAGTACTAGGGCTAACTGGAGCAGCCATCACTGAGGTCATGCCAGTGATGTGGCTGAAACCATCAAGGTTTCAATATGTTCCTACCTACTGCACCTTCTCAAATCCCATTTCACCCTAATCTTCAAATCTGCTATGATGTACAAGCTGCAGATGGTATAACCAGGCACCTCTTGCTTTCCCCTCTCGCCAGTCCCCCCACTTATTCCTTTTGCTAACCCCAAACCTCGCCTTGTGCATTTATGTTTTCAAGCCTGTCCAGCAAGTGCTGGCTGAGGATGAAGGCCCAGACATCGCTTTTATTTAAAAAATATTGCTCTGCCTGATTCTGGGCAGTTTTGGGGGAGGCACAGGTTATTGTTTAAAGTGCATTTCCACCCATGCCATGAATAACTCTTACAATTTTCTATTGGAAATGACAGCAGCAGTGACATTAAAATACTATTTAAATCCTGAGATGATATCAAACATCAAATTTCCTGACATTTATACCTATAGTAGAGCCAAAGCTGAGGACGCCAGCATAGAAGAAGAATCCAGACATCCTATGCATCAATTGACAGTTAATTTAAAGGGCAAGTGAAGTGAAACTTTGAGGTGCTCTAACTTACGAGTTTTACGAATGCTTGGAATAATTTTGTTGTTGTTATTCTGTCAATAATCCAGCATCAACAACCGCATAAACTTGTATCTTTCTGCTTTGTGTTCTGTTACCTTCATGTTTTACCTTCAAATATTCTACTGAAGAGATAATTGGATTTTCATTAGGAATACCCTTATATTTCTGTTACCTTGTGGAAGAAGTGGAGGATGAGGAGGAGCAATACTGTTCAGGTAGCACAAGAGGCATCTTACCCCATTCACAGCTACCTTCAAACAGGCAAATATCATCCAAAACACTCATAGCTCTACCTGAGCAATGTACAGTGATTGCAGAGGCTATGATTCAATCATGAAGCAATCAATGGTTTATGGCACATGATGACATTGGAACCACCTCCATCACAGGCACCAATCCCACCCTCAGTTTCCTTGCTAAAGAGTAATTTCAGGCTGCTTATGGGGACACTTCCAATTTTAACACCAAACCACTGGTTCACTAAATCTAACCCAGACAGCAGCTTCCCTACGGCTATCCATCAGCAACAAAATGTGCAAGGTTTTCCCAAAGCCCAAGGTGTCATAAATTGCATCCACATTGTCATACAACACTCCCTTTCACAATGCCACCAGCTGTCTCAATAGGAAAGGTACCACTCTCTCAATTTGTTTCAGAACAGCACCACCAAATCAGGCAGATTAATGCTCACATTCCTGGCAGCTGGCACAATTCATTTCAAGCCAGTCCAGCATTTACCACTCACTGGTAAATGCCTAAGTGGCTCCTGGGAGATCATGCCATGCTCTACAGCTGAGGCTGGTGACACATATGTAGTTTCCTAGGATACCAGTGGAGCACTACGATAATAAGGTTATAATGCCACTAGACTTATCAGCTGGAAGATAATAAGCATTCCAAGAGGGACGCTTCAGATGCCTGAATCAACTGAGGGAGCAACAAAATATAGTGAAGCCAGAGCTTCAAGGATTGTGATAATATGCTGCGTACTGTACAATTTTACATTAAAAGGAAATTATAAGCAGTGTATGTCTGCATTTCCAATCTGCGGTCTTGGCAGGCAAAGCTTCTCATCACGTGAAGTCAGGAGAAAATTGATGCTTCTTTTTCTAAAGAGTTCTTGATTCTGATGCTGAATACGAAACAGAGTGAAAAGACTAAATTCCTTTTCATGCTAAGGTGCCGGATCAGCAATATAAAAATATTATAGATTAAGCGAGTTTTACAGTCATTAAGAAAACTGAGATACTTAGAAAAATTGCTAATTGCAAAACTGCAGGTAAGTGTTGTTATCATTTACAGTTTAAGTTTGACCCAGTGAATTCGGTTTTACCCAGTATCAGAACACAGAAAATTTGAGTCACTTAATTAAAAAAGGGAAAGCATCCATTTCATAGGTTATGCAGCACTGGCAACATCTTTATCCAATGATGTTCAAACCATCAGCAAGTGCAATAGCAGCTAAATGCAAGATGTTACGACCAAGGTGGGAGGAGTGCACTGTCTTCAGTTCCACTTCTTCACAGTCCACAACATATATTCAAATGTTTAACCCAGTTACCGATACAGCAAAATTCTATGTTTATTTCAGAATAAAATCCACCAACCAGGTTTCTTTTGCAAACAAAATTCTTAGTTTATTATAAAACAAGACTTATCCAGTAAAGATGAAAAGCATTAACACACAGACTGAAATATGAAAGCTCCGTTCTACCTTAGCCCAACACACACACACACACACACAAACACACACACCAGTTAAAGAAAAAATAAAAAAGTTTTTTCTGCAGAGATCTTTTTACAAAAAAAAGACAAAAAAGAATACTTTGGCCAAATACTTGTTAATTCTTGAAGGAACAGTAGAAGATATGGAATGATATCAGTTGTCCCTTTATTCAGGAGTCGCAAATACGCGTAGACGGCTGTGACTGGGATCTTCTGGAGCAGTTCTTTCGAGGTGGCGTCAAGGATTAATCTGGCAGACTTTACAGGAGAAATGTGGCATCAGGGGTTTCAGCTATCACACACCGGATTCATAGGATTTCTCAGAGAGGTGGAGAAAAGATGAGCTGGGTGTTTCTCTCAGCAGGCTACAATCCCAACTGACTCAAAACACTATCCAAACCAAAACCAATTCTTGTCCACCATAAATCTTGACATGTCACTTCTCTGATAACAACTTCCATAGTCAGAAGGCACCTGCTGTTTACTTAGCTGAAGATGTGTAACTACCAGTAAGTGTTTTTAAACAAAGTCCTTCCGGTGACCTTTTAAAAAAAAAATCCAGCATCTATGGAATCATTCCCGTCCTCCAAAGGAATCCATTTCCACAATTTTAAAACATGAGTCCTCACAAAGATTCCTTGGAAGAATGAAAAGCCATTGCTAAATGTGTTTCATTGCAAAGAGTGAAAAAATAATGAAAAAAATTTAAAACACATTTACACACTCATTTTCGTTCAGTCTTTACCTGTAACTAATACAGTTTTGGTTTGTACCATCTTTGTACTCAGATATCTCAAAGCAAAGTTAAATTCTAGACAAAGCATCAGCAATTATATTATTTTTCCCCACAATGTGGATAATCATTAAGTAATAGGGCTGCAACAGTAAAATCTATTGAAATAGTCTGTATTCTGGTTTTTGAATTTTTCCACAAAGGCTAGGGGGTTATGATCCATATATACCAGTGTCTCTTTGTAGTCTTGGTGGACATATAGTTCAAAATTCTTAACAGCTAGTAGTAAGCCCAAGGTTTCTTTTCCCACTCTTGAGTATCTCTTTTGGTGTTAATTTAGCTTTTTGGAAAAGTATCCCACTGGCCTTTCTATGTCCAATTCATAGGCTTGTAACAGGACTGCACTGATCCCCAGGTCACGAGCATCAATTGCGACCTTGATGGCCTTAGTGAAATTTGGGGCAGCCAACACTGGTTCATTGATCAAAATGGCTTTCGGCCTTTCAAAAGATGTTGGCACTCTCCTGACCACACTACCTTGCCTTGCTTTTTTTGTCGCAAATCCGTCAGTGGACAGCTGTAGATCTAAAGTTTGGTACAAACTTGTGGTAGAAACCACACATCCCCAAAACCCTCATGATTTCCCATTCAGTCCTAGGGACAGGGAACTCCACCAATGCTTGTATTTCTGCTGTTCTTGGCAACACTTGTCCTTGCCATACTATATGCCCTAGGTAGGTTACCTGTGCTTTTGCAAATTCACTTTTGGCCAGGTTTATCACCAAATCAGCTGACTGTAATTTTTGAAATAGAGCTTCTAGTTGTTCCAAGTGGTCCTTCCAAGTGCCTCTGTATACCAGCACATCATCAAGGTAAACCACACATTTAGGAACACTGGCTACCACTTGGTTCATTAGTCTCTGAAAAGTTGCTGGGACATTTTTTAACCCGAATGGCATCACTTGGCATTGGAAAAGACCGGCTGGTGTGACAAAGGCTGATATTTCTTTAGCTCGGGATGTTAAAGGAACCTGATAGTATCCCTTTAACAAATCTATTTTGCCAAGAAATGTGGCACATTCCACTCCGTCACTCAGTCTTCCACGCGAGAAATTAGGTAGGAGTCTGCCTTTGTTACTACATTAACCTACTTGTAGTCGATGCAAAATCTAGTTGAACCATCAGGCTAAGGCAATAACATGACTAGGGAACTCTAGCTGCTTTGACTGGTGGTTTTCCAACATGTATTGGATTTCTGCTTTCACCTGGGCTTGTTTCTCTGGACTTAAGCGATACGGATGCTGTTTTATAGGACAGGATTCTCCTACAGCCACATCATGTATGGCTAAAGTTGTACATCCTGGTTTATCCGTACAGACTCCTTTAAATGCAGTGAGTAGCCTTTTTGGGTCTTCTTGTTGTTCTGCATCTAAATAAGAAAGCATAGTGTCTAGTCTCCCTAACAATTTAGTATTAGCTAACCAAATAGTAGGACGTTCAATTTGAGAATTGTCTAGGCCTCCTTCTGCCTCATCCTCACTATCCCTTTAATCCTTCGCTGTCCTTACTACCTGACATACCTGTGCTTGTTTATCCACCTCCCGGCGATGATATTGTTTCAACATATTGATATGACATAGCCCATTCTTTTTCCGGCGATCTGGGGTGTCAATCAAATAATTAACTTTACCAATTCTTTTGGCTACACTATATGGTCCACTGAGCTCAGCTTTCAACAGTTCACCCTGTAAAGGCAGGAATACTAACATTTCATCCCCTGGTTGAAATGTTCGAGTCTTGGCATGCTTGTCTGCCCATTTCTTCATGGTTATTTGGGAAGCTTTAAGGTGTTCCTGAGCCACTTTGCAGGCTCGCGTGAGCTGCTCCCAGAACACGGATAAAAATCTATCACGGAAGTTTCCTCCTTCTGTTCTAAAAACTTTTCCTTGATTAATCTTAGAGGATCTCTTACCTCATGTCCATTAACTAATTCAACAGAACTAAAACCTATAGACTCATTAGGTGAATCCCTAGTGACAAACAAAAGAAATTCCAGCCCTTTATCCCAATCATGGAGATATTCTTGACAGTATGCCCTGATCATCGTTTTGAGGGTCTGATGGTACCGTTCTAAAGCCCCTTGTGTCTGTGGGCAGTAGGCCAGATTACTCATAACTTCCTGAAAAATTTGAGACATAAAATTGAAACCTTGATCCGACTGGATCTCAATCGGTAGTCCACATCAAGTGAAGAACTGAGTTAACTTTTCTACCACTACCTTAGCAGAGATTGTTCTCAAGGCCTCTGGGAACCGAGTAGCCATATCCGTAATAGTGGGTATATATTGATGTCCCACTTTTATTTTTGGTAAAGGTCCCACACAGTCTACCAACACCCTGCTAAATGGTTCCCCAAATACTGGTATGGGAATTAGAGGTGCTGGTTTTGAGGCAGGTTGCGGTTTTCTCACAATCTGGCATGTTTGACACATTTTACAAAACTGCCCCACATCCTGGTAAAGACCTGGCTAGTAAATATGTTGACCTCGATGTTACGACCATGTGAGAAGGGGGTCTAGGGGTTCCCTCTCAGCCTTTTCCTGGTTTGACTAACCAGGTTTAATTTTTAAAACATGCCGTTTTTAGCTTCCCTTCAGTGAATCCTTGTTCACTGCTCTCCAATTGTAATGGCAAACCAGACAGGTTTTCTTTGATCTAAACAAAAAAGGTGTAAGTTTATTAACCTTAAAACTCTAATTCAGTTAAAACTACTAAAAATACACAATGTGACCACGCTAGCATGCATCCTGCATAAACACATATGCAGATAGAGACAGAAAGAAGAAAGAATCAAGGGGAAAGGTTTGAAGCAGTAGCTGGAGTTCATTTACTCTCCTTTGAGTTCAATGTAAAATCTTTGAAAGCAGTTAAATCTTGCCATCTCATTGGGGCCCAGTGCACTCTTTCGAACTTGTTTTGATGGTTTTTTGTCTTGGCTTAGTTTCTTTCGGGGGTCCCTGTCTTTGCATGAGAGGGAGAGAGAGGGAGAGGCCTTCCTTCTCTTTTGTCTTCAAATTGCAGTCTGACCCAAACTGTTCTGTGAACACAATTCAAACCAAACCTGGGCCAGCAGGCCAGTAATGTGACTAGCTCCCCACCAGGATTGTTTATGGATTCTTTCAATCTCAGTAGACATCCTCAGTAGGGGGTCTGGAATGCTAGCTTTCACACACTCAATGTCTTTTGATCAAAATCCATTTGGTTAATTGAATCAAGGAGCAGTTCCATTGTCTTCTCCAGGCAACTGTCTCCTAGAATGCAAATGTTTCCAGCCACTGTCCTTTTAGAATGCAGGTGCTGCCATGTTTTTAGTCCAGTAAGAGTTTAAAATTATTGTTCCATATGATGAAATTAATGTGCCTTATTCTTGGCAGGTGTGGTTTTCCACACACCTCCACATCCAGCAGAATGAAATGCGATTTTTAGAAGAGCATTTCATTAAAAGAAAATAGAGAGAAGAGTAAGGACAGGAAAACACACATGCATCTCTCTCATTTATTCAGAAATCCTAAAAATGTGTTACCGCCTGTCTTTTCTTGTGCTGCTTTAAACTGCCCTTTTTGGCATCCCAATAAACATGTGATTTTTGGGGAATTTTTTCAGTTTGCACATTTCCATGACTGCCTAGGGTGTCTTTTTTCCTGTTGAGGTCTGCAAGGGGAGGTTAGGTTTAATCAGCCCTAAATTGGAGTTCTGCTTAGGAGAGTCAGTAATGAGTGGATCCACTCTGAACTCTCTTTCAGTGCTTTGATGAGTTACGCAAGGGCTTGTCACCTTACGGGACGGTTGGTTCCCTTTTCTCCTGACTGTGGGGGTGGATTCTTTACTGATCTCCCCTTCGTCATCTGGGACACTCCTGCTTGCCGGTATTTGCCCAGATTCTACTGCACTCACCTGTGGCACTTCGACTAGGTGAGGCATCACCCTCACAGTTTCTCTGCCCTCTTGAGGATTTTCTTTGTCTTTGTAGGTTTCTGAAAATGCTGCTAGCAGCTCTGGTGGGGTGCCTCTGGTATCTGCATTTACATTTCAGAGTTGGTTGACTGGATTGTAGGGAGTTTCATCTGGGATTCCTCTCAGACTTCCTTTAAACTGCCCTCTTTGTCTCTTTTCCCCCTTTCCTCTCTAACTATTTGCCAGCCTTGTGCCTGCCTGTCCCCATTTGTTCTCAGCAGGGCTGCCTTAAAGTTCACCAGTCCTCTGCTGGAGGGTCCTACTAACACCGATACATGACGATACATTAAATCATTCCCTGGGTTTTCTAACTTTCCAAAGAAAGTCTCAGACAGACAGACCTCATGGTCATCTGCCTGCTGTGCCAATTCAATCTCCTCCAGGGGGAGCTGGTTTGACCATGGCCCGTTTCACTGCACATGCAGGGGAACTGCAGGGGACTGTCTCCTGCCACAGCTCCATCTCTCTGACCTTCTGCAGTCTCTCTTTCACTACTGGGGAAGCTACCACCTTCACCCCCGCCAGATCATTACCAAGGAGCAGGTCAACCCTGACCACAGGCAAGCTAGCGACAATCCCTGAGTTTACTTGTCCCGAAACTAGGTCGCACTCCAAGTGCACCCGGTGTAAAGGTACAGGCGTACACTGCCTTCCAATACCATTCACCATCATTCTGGTATTTACTGCAATCTCTGGGGTAAGGCCTTTTCCCAGCAAAAGGAACCTAGTGGCCCCTGGGTCCCTGAGGATTACTATGGGCTTGCTTGCCCCACTCGAGGGGTATGGGGTTACTCTCCCTTCAGACACAAAATCCTGATAACCCTCAGGAATTCTATTAAATGTTTCTGCACTCGCAGCAGTATGCTTCCTGGGTCTTACTATTACTGCAGTTAAAGCCACAGCTTGTTCAGCTGGGCTTTCCATCAGGATCCTTTCTCCTTCACAGAGCGGGTGTGCCCTAATGAACCCTACAGGCCTTCCCCATAGTTTCCAGGAGTTAGCTCTTAGATGACCTGCTTTTTGACAATGGAAACACAAATATCTCCAGGTCTCACTCCTACTTACAGCACCTTCCTTTTTTGGCTGGAGGAGGGCCCCCTGTGTCTCCTGCTTTTCTTTCTCTCCCAGGACTGCTTGGGGTTCCTTCACCTTCCCACCCTTTGTCCTTTTTGGATTTGTGGGGGTGACTAGAAAAGGTTTTCTCCTGGGGAACCAACTTATAGATGTGAGCAAACTCATCAGCCAGAACAGCGGCTTGCCTGTCTCTCTGAACTTTCTGTCCCTCTACATGTGTCTTTATGGAGAGTAGGAGAGAGTTTTTAAATTCCTCAAGCAAAATTACCTCTCTGAGATTTCCATAGCTGGTCTGCACTTTAAGAGCCCTCAGCCACTGGTCAAAAGCCAGCTGTTTACTTCTCTCAAACTCCAGGTAAGGTTGATCAGCTTGCTTCTTGAGGGTTCGAAATTTCTAGCGATATGCTTCTGGTACTCGCTCATATGCCTAAGGATAGCATTTTTTGTCAGTTCATAATCTGATGAACTCTCATCTGGCAACAGTGAATAAACCTCATGGGCTTTTCCTGTTAACTTGCTTTGAAACAGCAGCGCCCAAGTCTCAGCTGGCCCCTTTAACTGCCTTGCAGGTTTTTCAAAAGATACAAAAAATTCTTCCACATCTCCCTCATTGAATTTTGGGATTAGTTGATAAAATTTTAATAATTCAGTACCCAGCCCTGAATTACAATCCTCCATATTGGCCATGTTTTCATTGGAGTTACTCTGTCATCCCCTAGCTAACTCAAGCCGCCTTAGCTCTCTCTCCTCGCCTTCCTCTGGAAGGTTCTTTCTCTTTATCTCTCCTCTCTTTTTCTTCATGGTCCTTCTGGAAGGTTCTTTCTTTCTCTCTCTCCTCTCTCTCTCTTTCTCTTGCCCCAAATTCAAGTTTCCTCTGTTCCAATTGTATCTTTGCTAGCAATACCCTATTTCTAACCCTGTTTCTGCTTCTTCAGATTCGAAAGTAAAATAGTTGGCCATTAGTCTTAGCAGTTCAGACTTTCTAGCCTTGGCATGGACTGTGATCGTACAATGCTCAGCCATTTTTCTCAACTCTTCCATAGACAGTGCTTTTAACTTATCCCAAGTTACTTCACCCTGGCTTGGGGAGCTATTGGCTTCAGCCACAAGCATGTTAGTTTTCTAGCACAAACAACCACAAGAAAACCTGTATTGAAATCTTTTCTCTTTTTGATTGGGATCAATTTGACTTCGCACTTCAAATTTCTCATTTGTCTGTGGGTCGAATCCTGATGCTCAACCCCAAATTTCTGTTATGACCAGGTGAGAAAGGGGTCTAGGGGTTCCCTCTCAGCTTTTTCCTGGTTTGACCGTAACAGGGCTTAATTTTTAAAACATCGCGTTTTTAGCTTCCCCTCAGTGAATCCTTGTTCGCTGCTCTCCAATTGTAATGAGACAGAAAAGGAGGAAGAATCAAGGGTAAAGGTTTCAAGCAGTAGCTGGAGTTCATTTACTGTCTTTTGAGTTTGATGTAAAATCTTTGATTGCAGTTAAATCTTGCTGTCTCGTTGGGGCCCAGTGCACACTTTCTTAATTGTTTCAATTGTTATCTGTCTTGGCTTAGTTTCTTCCATGGATCCTTGTCCTTGCATGAAAGGGAGAAAGAGGGAGAGGCCTTCCTTCTCTTTTGTCTTCAAATTGCAGTCTGACCCAAACAGTGCTGTGAACATTATTCAAGTCAAACCTGGGCCAGCAGGCCAGTCATGTGACTATCTCCCCACCTGGATTGCTTGTGGATTCTTTCAATCTCAGTAGACATCCTCAGTAGGGGGTCTGGAATGCTAGCTTTCACACACTCAATGTCTTTTGATCAAAATCCATTTGGTTAATTGAATCAGGGAGCAGTTCCATTGTCTTCTCCACGCAACTGTCTTTTAGAATGCAAATGTTTCCAGCCACTGTCCTTTTAGAATGCAGGTGCCGTCATGTTTTCTGTCCAGTAAGAATTTAAAATTAATGTTCCATATGACAAAATTAATATGCCTTATTCTTGGCAGGTGTGGTTTTCCTCACATATACATGATTGGCTCTTCCAGATCCCCACATGTCCCACCATAAGAATTTCATGGGCTATCCTTAATATTTCCTGGTGATACTTGGGCGGTACCACTATCTAGTGAACTACCATGCACTCTTCGCCCGCAGGTCTGTGAGGAGATCTCCACTTCCTCATCAGAATCCCATTTTTAATATAGTAGCCTTCCGGAATTCCCTTTTGCTTCACTTTCAGTTAGAGCTGATTATGCCACTTTACTTAACACTGGATCGGCTTACTGAGCCTTGATCAGAGAAGACTGATTGAGCATTTCTTTCGGATTATCCAAATCCCCAAAGAAAGTTTCAGATATTTGGCTATCTGTCTGTGGTGCCAATTTGACCTCCGACAATGGAACTTGTTTCGCCATTGCTTGGCTCACTACAGATGAAGGAAAAATTTGTGGAAACTTATCCTGCAAATGTTCTGTCTCTTTGACTTCACTTGGTCTTTCCATTGGTGACTGGAGAAGCTACTACCTTAGCCCCAGCCAAGTCATTCCCCAGGAGCAGGACAACTCCATCTACAGGAAAACTATGGGCGTTCTTATGGTTACTGTTCCAGATATTAGGTCACTCCAGGTGTACCCAATACAAAGATGCAGCTATATACTCCCTGCCGATACCATTCACTAAAACCTTGGCATTCAGTGCACTCTCTGGTGGAAACATTCTGTCTTTCCCCAGGCTCCTGTATCCTTAAGTATAACTATAGGTTTACCTGCCTCACTTGAGTGATAAGGAGTTACTTTTCCTTTTGACAAGAATTCTCTATAACTCTCAGGTATCTTGTTTATGTTCCCCACACTCACAGTGATTTTTGTACTTGGCCTTACAGCTGCAGTCAGAGCTACAGCTTGCTCTGTCATACTCTCCGTCAGGGCCCCTTCCTCTGCATTGGCCTTGTGTAACCCAATAGGTCCCATGGGTTCACCCCACAACTTCCAGCATTCTGCATGAAGGTTTTCCATCTTGTGGCAGTGGAAACACTTAGGCCTTCGGACCTCACATCCACCCTCAACACCTTTCTTTCTGGCTTGAGGAGGAGATCCTGGGGCATTCCCAGCTGTCCCTTCTTGTCCCCGGCTACTTGCCTTCCTTTTACCTTCCCACCTTCTATCCTTCTGGGATTTGTGGGGGTGATGGACAAAGGATTTGGGTTTGTAAACAAGCTCGTAATCACCAGCGATCTCAGCTACCTGTCTGGCTGTTGAAACCTTCTGGTTCTCTACATGGGCTCTTACAAATGGAGGGAGTGAGTTTTTAAATTCTTCTAGAAGAATCATTCCCCTAAGTGGTCTCTACCTTTAGTGCTCTCTCAAATACTATATAAGTTTGCCCGGGCTGTTTCCAGAGGTTCCAAAATTTCTGCCTGAAAGCTTCAGGAACTAACTCATAAGCAGCAAGAATAGCCTTTTTGGCCTCACAAAAATATTTAAAGAATGGAAGTACTTTCATAGCAAAGAGCATTATTTTCCCTTCCCAGTCCTAGCCAGCATATCTAACAGGAATTACAGAGACAGCTTGTTTGAATTCTGCAACAGTAAAAAAAATCAGAGCCAAATAATACCAAATAGCTCTTAGTTGGCAGAATTATTATTTTTAATGTTTGAACTGTGCAATAACCACAACAGACTTATCTCAGTCCCACTTTAGAGAGTAGTTGAAGCTTTGCATTTAAGAAAAGTATCAACATTTTAAACAACTAAAACATGTTAAAACTTACAGGAGCTGCAGGAGCTAGGGTTGAGCTCCGTGAATTTACAGCCTAATCTATGCACACACACACACACACAGGAGAGAGACAGTCACATGCAAGACACGTGCCCATGACACAGAGGGCACACATATACAACAGACAAGCACCCTGCATCACAATGCTAGGTTTGATCCAAGGACAACAACCAGTAACAATCGTCCTTTTGACTTTTCACTATAATAATGCAAGTGCTAATCAGTGCTAAAGATTTTATACTGATATTAAAAAGCTGTAAATTCTCCCCTGCAGATTGCCCTGGACATGCTGTGCACCCCATGCAGTGGTATGAGTTTTTGATGAACAACTGAAACTAGTGACCTATTCCATCCTTGCTGTTGAATTTTAAAGGATGATTAACATAATCTGCTAATGACTGAATAAATTGTTGATATTCAGATAACATCTTTCTTTTCAATGCAGACCCCACAAAATCCAAACTCTGGGGACTGGCAGCAATCAAAGGATGCAAACTGTCCCTCTGCTCCTTCATGTTACCTCGTGCTCCATCTCACCAGCGCTTTCACTTGGTGTTCTCTCCCAAATCTTACTGCCTAAATGCCTTGCAGTGGATGTACCTGTGCTTATGTCATGAGGAGTAAGTGATGCAGGGTCCTGTAAGGTGCTGCCTTCCTCTGCAGCACTGGGACCCGATGCTGCTTCCTATGCAATATATTTAGAAGAAGATTTAATTTACACCCCTTCAAATATTGTTCACCTGAGAATATTCTATGTCACATGATCCTGTGCTTGAAAGTATGGTCAGGGACTTGAGTGAGGAGGGGTGAGGAGAAAGAATATGAACAAGATGGTACTAGCCCTAAGCTTGGGGAAGTTACCAACACCACTCAACGTCCCTCCTATTATGTCAATAATTTTCAATATGGCCTCTTCAAATTAATCAAGAACTCTAAATTATGCACCACTGTCAATTCATGCCTGCTTCCTTCTGTTGAGTGCTACCTTGTTCTGAAAGACGCAGGATGCGAAGTAGTATTGAGATGTTGGAACTGTCAGGAGCACAGACAATGACACTTAAGTATCAATCCTGCAGTATAACATTGGTACAAATACATATATATAATATATATATCTGCAGCTAGATTTGAATATAAATTTAAAGTGAAGTCTTTCAATGATGTTCATTGATGCTGTTGCAAAGTGTGCTCTGTTTATGAATGGGCATGCATGGTAAGAATGGAAAGAGTTTTTTAGGTAGACTGGGTGAAAAAATGCATCTATACTTCGTCAAAATAACTATAATAAAGACAAGATGATTAATCTTTCCTTGTTTGATTTGTTGAGGTCTCCAAATTCCTTCTGCATTTCAAACTAGTTCTTCCATCTGAAGATTTTAAAAGCCGAGTGTTTAAAATTAGCTGTCTCTTAAGAATAAATAAGTAAGTCTTTGCAGGTTACATTGTGTTGTGTGGCGCGACCACCGTGCTAAATGGGATAGATTTCAGACAGAGCAATGCAAAGTTAGACATCCATGAGGTGGATCATCAGCAACAGTAGAATTGTACTCAACCACAATCTGTTACCTCATGGCCCGGCATATCCCCTACTCTACCATTACCATCAAGCTGGGGGATCAACTCTGGTTCAATGAAGAGTGCTGGAGGGCATGCCAGGAGCAGCATTAGGCATACCTCAAAATGAGGTGTCAACATAGTGAAGCTACCACCCAGGACTACTTGCATGCCAAACAGTGTAGGCAGCATGCGATAGCCAGAGCTAAGCGATCCCACAACCAATGGATCAGATCTAAGCTCTGCAGTCCTGCCACGTGCAGTCGTGAATGGTGGTGGGCAGTTAAACAACTAACAGGAGAAGGTGGCTCCACAAATATCCCCATCCTCAATGATGGGAGAGCCCAGCACATCAGTGCAAAAATTAAGGCTGAAGTATTTGCAACAATCTTCAGTAGAAGTGCCAAGTTGATGATCCATCTCGGCCTCCTCCTGAAGTCCACAGCATCACAGATGCTAGACTTCAGCTAAATCGATTTACTCCACATGATATCAAGAAATGACTGAAGGCACTGGATACTGCAAATGACAACATTCCGGCAATAATACTGAAGACCTGTGCTCCAGAACTTGCCGCACCCTTGGCCAAGCTGTTCCAGTACAGCTACAACACTGGTATCTACCCAGCAATGTGGGAAGTAGCCCAGGTATGTCCTGTACACAAAAAGCAGGACAAATCCAACACGGCCAATTACCATCTCATCAGTCTACTCTCAATCATCAGTAAAGTGATGGAAGGTGTCGTCCACAGTGCTATCAAGCGACACTTGCTTAGCAATAACCTGCTCAGTGACACTCAGTTTGGATTCCGCCAGGGCCACTCAGCTCCTGACCTCATTACAACCTTGGTTCAAACATGGACAAAAGAGCTGAACTCAAGAGGTGAGGTGAGAGTGACTGCCCTTGACATCAAAGCAGCATTTGACCGAGTATGGCATCAAGGAGCCCTAGCAAAACTGAGGTCAACGGGAATCAGGGGGAAACCCTCCGCTGATTGGAGTCATACCGAGTGCAAAGGAAGATGGTTGTGGTTGTTGGAGGTCAATCATCTGAGCTCCAGGACATCACTGCAGGAGTTCCTCAGAGTAGTGTCCTAGGCCCAACCATCTTCAACTGCTTCATCAATGACCTTCCTTCAATCATAAGATCAGAAGTGGGGATGATCGCTGATGATTACACAATGTTCTGCACCATTCATGACTCCTCAGATACTGAAGCAGTCCGTGTAGGAATGCAGCAAGACCTGGACAATATCCAGGCCTGGGCTGATAAGTGGCAAGTAACATTCATGCCACACAAGTACCAGGCAATGACCATCTCCAATAAGAGAGAATCTAACTATCTCCCCTTGACATTTAATGGTATTACGATTGCTGAATCTGTGACTATCAACATCCTGGGGGTTACCATTGACCAGAAACTGAACTGCAGTAGCCATATAAATTTAATTCCTAAGTTGGAATTTTTTGGATCAGCTGAGTCAGTCGTGGACGGGTCTATCCTGAATTCTCTTTCAGTGCTTTGCTGAGTCACGCAAAGGCATTTGTCTTCAGGGGATGGGTGGTTCTCTTTTTTTTTGATTGTGGGGGAGGATTCTTTGCTAATCTCCCCTTTTGTCCCCGGGACACTCCTGCCTGCAGGTATTTGTGCAGACTCTACTGCACTCCCCTGTGGCACTTCGACTAGGTGAGGCATCACCATCACTGTTTCTCTGCCCCCAAGAGGCCTTTCTTTGTCTCTGCAGGTTGCTGTAAATGCTGTTAGCATCTCTGGTGTGGTGCTTCTAGTGTCTACATTTACATAGGAGGATGTGGGGTCAAACTTTTCAAATTTTTCGGGGTTGGCTGACCGGACAGCAGGGGTTTTTATCAGGGATTTCTCCCAGACTTCCTTTAACCTGCCCTCTTGGTCGCTTTTTCCCCTTCCCTTTCTAGTCTTTTGGCAGCCTTGTGCCTGCCAGTCCCCTTTAGCTCTCGGCGGGGGTTCCTTACGTTCACCAGCCCTCTGCTGGAGGGTCCTCCCAACACCAGTACAGGATTTAGGGATGCAGGCTTCAATATAGGTTGGGGTTTCCCCTCAACCTGGCACATGTGGCAACTCCTGCAGTAATCCACCACATCTTTGTGGAGTTTTGGCCAGTCAAACTGCTGTCTTATGCGGACTTTGGTCTTTCGTATACTGGCGTATGCAGCCACTGTAGTCTCGTTGCCCCTTCTTAATATTTCTCTCCGTTACCTCTGCGGCACCATTAACTGGTGAACTACTGTCCACTCCTTGCCCTCAGGTTTGTGAGGAAACCTCCATTTCCTCATCAGTACCTCATTCTTTAAGTAGTAGCAATTAGGGACTCCCTCTGCTTCAATTTCAGACTGGGCAGCATGTGCTAACTCTCTCAATACTTTGTCAGCTCGCTGAGCCTCAGCTAGGGAAGATTCATTTAACTCATTCCCTGTGTCTTCTAACTTCCCAAAGAAAGTCTCAGATAGACAGACCTCATGGTCATCTGCCTGCAGTCCCATTTCAGTCTCCTCTGGGGAAGCTAGTTTGATCATGGCCTCACTCATTATACATTCACGGAAACTGCAGGGGACTATCTCCTGCCACTGCCCTGTCTCTCTGACCTCCTGTGGTTTCTCTTTCACTACCTGGGAAGCTACCACCTTCACACCCGCCAGATCATTACCTAGGAGCAGTTCAACCCTGTCCACAGGCAAACTAGGGACAATCCCTATGGTCACTGGTCCCGAAACCAGGTCGCACGCCAGGTGCACCTGGTGTACAAGTACAGGTAAATACTGCCTTCTAATACCATTCACCACCATTCTGGCATTTACTGCACTCTTTAGATGAAAGGTCAGGCCTTTTCCCAGTAAAAGGGATCAAGTGGCCCCTGTATCCCTGAGAATTACTGTGGGCTTGCTTGCCCCACTCGAGGGGTATGGAGTTACTTTCCCTTCAAACACAAAACCCTGATTGCCTTCAGGAATCCTATTAACTTTTCCTGCACCTGTAGTAGTAAGCCTCCTGGGTCTCACTCTGACTGCAGTTAAAACCACAGCTTGTTCTGCTGAGCTTTCTATCAGGTTCCATTCTTCACTGAGTGGATGTGCCCTGATTAACCCTACAGGTTTTCCCTTTAGTTTCCAGCAGTCAGTTTTTAAATGACCTGCCTTATTACAATGGAAGCACACAGATGTCTAGGTCTCACTCCTGCTCACAGGGGAGAAAAAAGGTTGAACTTTATTAAACTTAAACTATAATTCGGTTAATGCCTATAGATATGCGACATGCCCACGCTAGCATGCATACGCGATACACAAATGCAGAAAGAGAGAGAAAAGAGAAGAAATAAAGTGGAAAAGTTTGAGGCAATATCTGAAGATGGTTTTGGTTACTGTTCTTCAAGCTCTTCCTTTTTGTCTAGAGGAGGGCCCCCTGTGTCTCCTGCTATTCTTTCTCTCCAGGACTGCTTGGGCTCCTATCACCTTCCCACCCTTTGTCCTTTTTGGATTTGTGGGGATGACTAGGAAAGGTTCTCCCTAGGAAACCGACTTATAAATTAAAGCAAACTCATCAGCCAAAACTGCTGCTTGCAGGGTTCTCTGAACCCGCTGCTCTTCTGCATGGGTCTTTATGGAGCGTGGGAGAGAGTGTTTAAATTCCTGTAACAGAATGACTTCCCTGAGATTCTCATAGCTGAGCTGTACTTTAAGAGCCCTCAGCCACTGGTCAAAAGTCAGCTGCTTACTTCTTTCAAACTCCAGATAAGTTTAATTCGCTTGCTTCTCGAGGGTTCTAAACTTTTGGCGATAAGCTTAGGTTAGTAGTTTCATATACCCCAAGGATAGCATTTTTTGTCAGTTCATAATTTGATGAATTCTCATTTGGCAACAGGGAGTAAACCTTATGGGCTTTGCCGGTTAGCTTGCTTTGTAATGAAAGAGGCCAGGTCTCAGCTGGCCATTTTAGCTGCCTTGCCAGTTTTTCAAAAAACACAAAAAACATTTCCACATCTTCCTCATTGAATTTTGAAATTAGTTGAGGTAGTTTTAACAATTCTGTACCAAGCCCTAAATTATGCTCCTCCATATTGGCCATACTTTCACTGGGGTTACTCTGTCGCCCCCTAGTTAACACAAGCCACTCCAGCTCACTTTCTTTGCATTCTTTCTGGAAGGCTTTCTCTCTCTCTCTCCTGCCTCTTTTTGTCTTCACATTCCTCCTGGAAGGTTCTTTGAACTTTATTAACTTAAACTCTAATTCGGTTTACGCCTACAGATATGCGACGTGCCCACACTGGCATGCATACGCGATAAACACATGCAGATAGAGAAAGAAAAGAGCAGAAGAAATAAAGTGGAAAAGTTTGAGGCAATATCTGAAGATGGTTTTGGTTACTGTTTTTCAAGCTTGCTGTAAAGTCCTTGATTGTAGCTAGGTTTTGCTTTTCGTTGAGGCCCAGTATTTTCTTAAGCCTTGTTCAATGTAGGAGACTTTTCTCTCTTGAAGTTCATGTATCCTCAGTGGGTCCACAGGCTTGTGAGAAAGAGATGGGAGCAGACAGAAGAGGTCTTCTCACTCCAGGAGCAAACAGTCTTTCCACGTTCTAAACTTTTGTGGCTAGTTCAAAAAACCCTGGACCAGCAAGTTAGTTATGTGACCAGCTGGTTTAACCAGTCCTGGCTTTTGTGAATTGTATCACCTTAGCAGTCTCTGGAATGGTCTTCCTTACACCTTCAATGTCTGGTGATCAAAATCCATTGTGGGTTGAATATATCAGGGAATGGTCCTTTGCCTCCACAAGCACTGTCTGTTAGTATGCAAATGTTTTTCAGCTATTTGTCTGGCAGCCCTTGTAACAGGCCTTCTCTTCTGCCCAGCAAGTTTGAAATCAATGTTCATATGACAAAATTAATATGCCTCATTCTTGGCAGATGGGGGCCTGCATGACAGTACCATCTACAAGATGCACTGAAGCAATGCACCAAGGCTACTCAGGCAGCACCTTCCAAACCCATGGCCTTTATCACCAAGAAGGACAAGGGCACCAGAGGCGTGGAAACATCACCACCTGCAGATTCCCCTCCAAGCCACACACCATCCTGACTTGGAACTATATTGCCGTTCCTTCACTGTCGCTGGGTCAAAATCCTGGAACTCCCTTCCTAATAACACTGTGGGTGTACCTACCCCAAATGGACTGCAGCGGTTCAAGAAGGCAGTTCACCATCACATTCTCATGGGAAATTAGGGATGGGCAATAAATGCTGGCCTGGCCAGTGACGCCTACATCCCATGAAATGAATAAATTAAACCAACTTTCGTGATGTATGAGGTTTTCTATTGTGAAAGTAATCAAATGCTACTCGAAGTCTTCACGTGGACCTGTTGAAAATAGTCCTTCAGTAGATAAGCATTCAACTGTTCTGCTGCAGTAAGCATCAACAGTTCTTTGAACGATGAGCACAGCAATACAAATGGTTCCTTGAAAAAGAAGGCTTTTCTTCTTTACTCAGGGAATTAACTGCACTTGTAGCTCCTTGTAGAATTTCTGCTGAGAGAATAAACAGCTCCTTTCTCTTCAGTATGTCTTGCTGGAAAGTCTCTCGAAACTAACTGGTTTCAGCCTGTTTTTACCACTTCCACACAAAGCCAAACATTATCATGTGACCTCTCCCTCTCCTGCTATTGCCCAGGGTAACAAAAATACAGCTTTGGCACACTGTGTCTCAGAAATTCCAGAACTTTCTCTCCCTTAAAGATGCACTGTTTTTAACAGTCTTAAAGGCACATGTTGTTTTTAATCCAAGGAGAAAAATAATTAAAGGTCCATGACAATTTGGAAGGAAATGACAGGAAGGAGTGGAGATGAAATAACTATAAAGTTAAAAATAAAATAATGATGGTAGAAAAATGGATGTAGCTAGCAATAACATAAATACAGAATCTATATGGTTTGAGTTAAAAGATAGGATACCCTAATAGGGGCTCTTGACCACCAAATAATGGAAGGGAATGAGCAGAAGAAACATGCGGGCAAAGCAATGAGGTGAGTAAAAGGCATAGAATAATAATCATGGAAACTTTCAACTAGCCCTAAATAAACTGGCAGGAAGAAGTAGCAAAAGGAGAAAAGGGAATTAAGTTTTTACAGTGCATAGTTTACAATGTATACAGGATTCCATTTTCACTCAGTACCACAGAAGTCCAAAAAATCACTGCTGGATCTGTAAGTGGTTTTCAATGGCATACTGAAACCATACCTCTTAGTACAAGTTCTGGATGATAGGGATTATATGGACAGATCAGTCTCGAACCCACATTTTTTGGGCTCAACCGTATTGTGTTTAATAAGATTAACAATAACACTCGTAAACAGTACA
The DNA here is from genome assembly GCF_036365525.1 of Heterodontus francisci. Classification (NCBI taxonomy): domain Eukaryota; kingdom Metazoa; phylum Chordata; class Chondrichthyes; order Heterodontiformes; family Heterodontidae; genus Heterodontus; species Heterodontus francisci. Next base: position 24,314,805 of record NC_090387.1, on the reverse strand, counting down.
AAACAATACAACCCTGACTTGTCCAACAAGCCCCACCATGCTAAATTACCACAGCCTTAAAAAAGAACCCTCCCGTGAAATAAACTAACACAGGACCCCCAGCACTAAACGCCTCTAAGGTTTGGTTGGGACTTACAATCACCCCCTCACACAGCTAAGTGGTCTTGTGGATGTGTAAGCACAGACAATATGCTCACCCCGATTGCCCGTTGTCTTGCTTGCAGCTTCTTCCTGTACGTCTTGCTCCTGGTTCCGTCCCGGCAGCGCAGTATCCAAGTTCCAATTTGAGTCGAGGTCCGTTGATGAGGGATGAAGAGCAGCGCTCAGCTTCTGGCGGTGTTCCGTTGAATCGATCCAAGCCCCACTCGGGAGACTCGCTGTAGATTGATGCCGAGGAGAAGAGAGAAGAGCCAGCCCCGTTGCCAAATGGCTCCATATACATCCAAAACCCATCACCTTTTCTCCTGCCAATACTGATCGATGTATTGACTCAGGTGATCTGTCTGGACCCCCCCCGCCCACCCCCGTGGTCTGGAGTGACTCATAACCTTTGAAATCTTTGTGAAAAATTATATTTCGTTTTCCCGCTCCCAGGCCTGGCACCTGGAGAGACAATGAGTGCTGATTACTGAATGTCTGTCGTTTCCTGAGTTGACGGCCCCCATTAGCAAGTAATGGGTTTCAATCTCAAACCAATCTTGCTTAACTGGCTTATCTGCTGGAAGACTGGCCATCTCTTGCCTTCCACCTGTTTCGGTTGGGACTGAGTTGTGACTGTGCTTTATTCAGTTACCTCTCGGGGTAGTGTTCCCAGTAATCATGTTAGATGGTGATGATGACAATCGGCCTGGGTTCCCTTCCACTCAGCCTGTCAGTGTGAAATGACTATTTGCATATGAATGCACCTTAATCAGGTTAACCTGACTTGAAACTCCTGCCAGTCAATCCTATTTCCTAAGCCACTCCCACAAGCTTGCCAAACAGTACAGTTCTTTATTGGGGTCTTGGATTTAAAATATGCTTTATAAAAATGGCCAGAAAGCTGGAGCTACATTCCTCCCTTTGATATTTCATCACCAAAACCAGAAATATCACAAATTTCGGTGTCTTTTGCTGCGGGAGGCGCATTGTGGGTCTCAACCAAACCGTACATTACTTGACAATTACACCTGGGGTCCCGTTTCTTATACAAACAATTCATTTCAACACAGTTACAGACAGTAAAACTCTTGGTTACCCTTTCACTAGGGCCTTCCAACAATTTCAGAGTGCTTTCTTTCTCTTTTTACAGGATAACTTTAATAGATACAACACCACGATTTGATGTACTATTACTATTGTGGGTGAAACTATTCAGATCCATGGACAGATCTTGACATTCAAACCAAAGTCCCACCAGGGCGGGGAAGCCATTTCTTTTATTTCTTCCCCCGCTTCCCTGTGCTACATGCTGTGGCAGCATCGTTGACTGCCCCTCTCCTCTGTCTCCCCGAACCAACGCGACTGTCCGTATTAAATGTATATAACCCTTCCTGACTCTCATCCCCGTAACTTAGCTCATAAAACTGGCTGAACATTTCTTTCAACAAGGTCTCGTAAAGTCTCTGCGTTCCTACTGGACACCACCAGGGCAGCTGCACTCGGGTTAAATTTAAAATGACCGACGCTACCTCATAATGTACATCATGATACAAGATCTTTCCAGTCGGGACCAACACTTTACCAATTTATCGGTCCCGGTGTGGTGGCGGGACACCTAATCTCTGTACCTGTGGGGCTGTGGGCAGGGGCTTCCTCTTCTGTGCAACAAGTTCTGTGGCATTTACTGTGTTGGGAGGGTCTGGGATCACGCAGGAGTCCAAACTCCAATCCCGGCCCCGGAATCCTGCCATTGCCGCGAAAAGGCAATCGACACACCCATCGGGCAGATCTGTTCCGACCCCCACTCACACATGTAGATGCCCTGCTCCTCCTTCCACCACTTGTTCCAGCACATTTCCACGCCCCGCTTCGTCCCTGTAATCTGTTGTTACATGTCGTTCCCCAGTCTCTCCCAGTCCGTAGATCTGTTATTCTTTGCCTGGTCCAACTTTCTCAACTACCACCACTGTCCCAAGGGAATGTGTCCCTCACATTTTAAACAAACGTGCTTCCCCTTGGTCACCCTAACCCGTGTGGCAGTGATCAGCACTTTGGGACATGGTATGGATGCTTCCCCAAATGTGAAACCAGTGTGGTTGGAGTATCTAGTCGAATTCGACCCCAATCACCCCTGCCACCTTCCCTTATGGAAGTAAGCAGCCATCCTGTCCGTGTCCCCTCTCCTACCTACCTATGTCACGGTGGGTCCGTTTCCTCCTAGCAGCCATAGAGGGAGAACACCTCGGTGTCTCCTTTCTCCATGTGCCCCGTTCCGACCAGAATTATGAGCACACTCAGTCTTAGGGTTGTCTCCATCTTACTTCTCCAGTTTCTTCTGATTTCTATATTAACATAAAACAGACAAAGCAACACCACTGCATGAGAGCTTTCTCCTCCACAAGTCTGGCTTTCGTTATTTACATATATTAACAGTTCTTTCCATGTTATCGAGTGCCCCCAGTTAAAACCTCTCCAGCCGGGGCCTCCCGCGGCAAGTAATGAGGCATCCACGGCACCCTAGGCCGTGGTATCCGACTGCTTCTCCTTACTGCCCTATCCTCCGGGTGATCATCATCATCCCACACCTTGGGAGGAAGACCCGCATCCACCAGGCTCATTATGGTGCCCTGGTTTCTCTTTGCCTTTGTTTTCCCCTCCTCGGGGTTAAACAACTTGCACTGGTTGATATGATACCATTTTGTGCGTTTCGGGAATCTCACTGCATATACCATGGGGCTCGCCTTGTCTACGATGTTATAAGGCCTCAAGTACGGTGGCTCGAATGCCCCTACGCAGACATAGTTCCTGACCGTTATCTGGTCTCCCACCTTCCACTCGTGTGTTCTCTGGGGCTCTAGCAGCAACCAATTTTTCCTGACCTGGCTCCCCAGGTTATTGGCTGCCTGCCAATGAATCTATTTCAAAGTGTCAAACAGATTCTGGACAAACCTGTCCCGGTTTACCTCCCTGACCTGAGCTTCTGTGAGGACCAGCACCAAATCGTGGATTGGGGTACTCATAATCCTCCCGGTCATGAGCTCACGTGGGCAGTACCCTGTGCTTCTGGAGGAGCTGGCCCGGACACCCATTAAGACTAGAGGCAAGACCTCGTCCCACCTCTGTGGGAACGGGCTTATCTCCTTCTTCAGTCTTTCTTTCAGTGTCCGATTCATGCGCTCCATAATCCCCAATGACTTGGGGTTGTGAGCCTCGTGCCACTTCTCTTGTATTCCCTAAAGTTTTAGGGTGGTCTGCATCACCTGCCCCGTGAAATTGCTCCCTTGGTCGGACTCCACGACCTGTGACTGTCCCTGGTGCCATGGCTGCTCGGCATGGGAAGGCCTACCTCCACTGCGAGAATACGTCCACCAGGACTAAGCAGTACTTGTTACCTGCTTTAGTGGTGGGTAGTGGTCCGATGAAATCGACCTGCAGGGACCAGCACGGTCCCTCTACCCTTCTGGTGTGTCCTATGGGGGCTTTTCTGTGCTGGGGATCGGGTTTGTTAGCCATACACACCAAACTATTCGCACAGGATTCTTTGACTTCCTCCCTGAGATGGGGTCACTACCCCGCCTCCTCTATCCTTTGCTAGGTAGTTTCCGGCCCTGGGTGTCCTACTCCTGGGCCCCCGTGGGCCAACTGGAGGAACTCCTCCCAGTGCTGTGCTGGAACATTCAACGATCCCCCTTGAAAAGCATCCCCTCCTTAACTGTGATGTCCGCTGCCCCGAACAGACCCTCTACCGGTTCGCAGTTCTCCCTTTTTACAAGGACAGCTGTAAGTATGGGATCCTGCGCTTGGCGTTGTGTTAAGTCTGGAGCCAAAGCTACCTCCTGCGTGTCTCCCTTGTCCCGGATTGCTGCTGCCAGACCTGCTCCGTACGGATCCCAGAGTACTCCTTCCCTGGCCCCCTGTTTGGCCAGCTCGTCTGCCTTTTGGTTGCCCTCCCACTTGGACTCTGTATTTGAATGGGCTTTAACCTTGTGTATGTAGTAATCTTCCCGGGTGCCCGTGACTTCCAAAACTCACCCTAGCAACAGTGCTGTGGACTTGAAACCGCGTCTGACCCAAACAGCTAAGTACTCCATGAATGAATTACAGGTGAACATGGAATCTGAACAGATGGTATAGGGGGTGAGGAATTCGTCGGGGTGGGCAACCATGTATGCCATCGCCGATAGTTCAGCATGCTGAGTACACAGGGTGTTGGGGAGTTTAATGGCCTTCGCTACCTTAGCTGTGGGGTCATAAATCTCGCACCCGGTGAGATCCTCCCCGTTCACCACCGAACTGGACCCGTCTACGTAGATGTCCCGGCCTGTCGGGTGTATCCCAGCCTGGAATCCCACATCGATGTCCCACACCCCTTCCACAGTACATGCATGGGCAGTCCCTGAGTAGATTAAATTCACAGCCAGCTTTGGCTCTGTCAACCCCTGCACTTTCAGATTCATTTGCAAGAGCAATAAAGTCCAGCAAGCAATACGGACACTGCTCACTGTTCCATCCTTTAACCTCCCATCTAACAACATCTGAGTGGGGGTGTGGTGAGTTAGTAAAGTTATCAGGGATGATTCCATAAAGAGCTGGGAGCGCTTTATGGTCCAGTGCGTGGCTAGGAGATGCCTCTCGCAGTTGGAGTATCCCCTTTCTACCTCAGTGAGAACCCTTGAGGAGTAGACCATGGGTTGTAGCTTGCCATGCGGCTCTTGGAGCAACACTGCACTCAAGCTATCCCCGCTGGCTGCTAGCTCCAAAAAGAATTTCTCACTACTGTTAATGGCTCCCAATGTGGGTGCCGTCTGTAAATTCTCCTTGAGGCAGGTGAACGCTTCTTGGCAGTTCTGGTCCCACTGCCACCAGACTCCCTTGCGGAGGAGCCGAAGCTGTGGGACCGCCATGGCTGTGTAACCCTTTATAAAGTCCTTGCAGTACCTTGTGAGTCCCAGGAATGATCTTACCCTTGTTACATCCTTGGGGGCTGGTAACTCCTGTACTGCCTTTCTTTTTGCATCATCTATCACTCGCTCACCAGCCCTCATGGTCAGCCCGAAATTTGACTTCCTCCCACCCGATCTGGGCTTCCTTTGGGTTCACTTTAAACCCTGTCTCCTGCAACAGCCTCAACAGCTCATCAGCAGTGACCCCTGCTCCTCCCCCTCCACCGAGAACAAAAGAAAGTCGTCCACATACTGCATTAGCTGGCGCGTCTGTCATATGCTGGTGAAATAGGGAGGAGCTGTTGCGAAACCCCTGGCGAAGGCATGTCCGGTGTACTGTTGCCCTTTAAATGTAAAGGCAAATTTGTACTGGTCTTCCCATTTAAGGGGAATTGACCAGAACCCATTGGAGATATCCACCACCATGAAAATGGTTGCGGTCGCTGGAATGCTCCCTATGAGTTCAGTAACAGCCATGACTGTGGGCGCGCAGGTTGGGGTGTTTTTATTGAGCACACGATAGTCCACGGTGGCTCTCCACAATTGGCCAGGCTTCTTGACCAGCCAAAGTGGTGCGTTTACATGGGTGGCGATCGGCCTCAACACCTCCTGTTCTACGAGGGAACCCAGTGCCGTCTCTAAGTCGGCTTCTGCTTCTCTGGGGAAACCGTACTGTTTCTGTGGCCATGACATGGGGTCCCCTTGCATCCTGTCTTCTACCCCTGTCACCCTGCCACAGTCATGCTTGTGACTGGTGAATGCTGCGAAGTTGTCCTGTACGCTCGCCTGATATTTGGCTGGGGTATTACAGACCAACTGCTCTAGGTCGTAATTCCCTTTGGGCTTCATAGCAGACACACTGCCCCTTCCTTCCCTATCTCTTGGGATCACTAGCACCTCCTTGGCTTTATTTGAATCCACTGCAACCCATAGGCAGCGATTCCTTAAATCCACAATCACTCAGTTGGCTAACATAAAGTCAGCCCTGAGGACTCCTGATTCTGACTGTTCCCATTACATCAGGACACACTCCCACGTGGTATGGAGGGATGCTAGTTCTATGGCCAGGGGATTTGAGATTGCCCCAGCCTGCTCATTCCCTGTGAACCCCACGAGGCTGAATGGGACCCTGCCAGAGCAGGGTGACTTGGTCGGGTTTTTCGAATGGACCATCGTGCTGGGACCCCCGGTGTCCACCAAATATTTCCCTGCACCATCTCCACCCCCATCTTTATACAGGGCCTGCCCCACTCATCGTACGTGAGCGGACACAGGTACTCAGGCTGAGCACGTTCTAGTCAGAGTGGGGGGGCGTACGAGTGAGGGAGGCACTTCACTGCTCACGGCAGCATCTAATTTGGCTTTGTCCTTCCCCATAGCCTTTTATAGGGCGGCCACCAGAAGCTCGAACGATTCATCGGTCATCCCCTCTGCCTCTGTAACACGTGGCTTTCGCACTGGAGGGCTCCCTTGGACTGACCTCCCCCCATTGGGAAATGAACAATCTCGCCTCCAGTGTCCCGTCTTCCCACACCCGAAACAAGTCCTGGACTTGTCGGTACTAACCCCTTCCAGTCACCATTCCTTCCTATTACCCTCACTGGCTTTTATTTCATGGACCTTCCCTTTGGTTTGACCTCCTCCCCAGAATCATTCTTAAAGGCTAGACTCAGCTTTCTGAGCACGCCTGCCTCTGTATTCGCAAGGTCCTCGGCAAACTGTTCGCCACAAGGATCCTGAGCCAGTGATTCCTGGGAGCCCTATCAACTGCGTGCAGTTGAGCGTCCCCCCCAGTTGCCTTTATGCACACAGGCCTTAACCTGTCCACAAATGCATCTGGTGCCTCGCTGGCCAGCTGCCTAGTCTGTTCTAATTGTAAGAATGGGCTACCCTGGGTATGCCCCATAGCCCTCAGGATCTCGTCTTTCAACCCCTCTGTGGTTAGGACTGAATCGTGACTGTGCTTTGTTGAGTTACTTCTTGGGGTAGTGTTCCCAATAATCATGTTAGATGGTGATGACGTCAATTGGCCTGGGTTCCCTTCCACTCAGCCTGTCAGTGTGAAATCGCCATTTGCATATGTATGTACCTTAGTCAGGTTAGCCTGGCTCGAAACTCCTGCCAGTCAATCCTATTCCCTAAGCCACTCCCACAAGCATGCCAAACAGTACAGTTCTTTACTGAGGTTTTGGATTTAAAATATGATTCACAAAAATGAATTCACCAGAAAGCTGGTGCTTGTGATGGGTAGTGAACCAGGACTGATAGGAGAAATAAGAATAGGAGAGCATCTTAGTGATAGTGATCACAAGCTATGAAATTTGAAGATTAAGTTTCAGAGTGACATAAATAGGACAAAAACTTAGGTAATAGATTGGAAAAGAGAAAATTATGAAGAAATGAAGATAGAACTGAAGAAGGTAAACTGTGGGGCAACGTCTTGAAATACAAAAAGACACAAAAACAGTGGAAAATCTTTATAAGTGTAATCAATAGAGTCCAAGAGAAATATTTCACTAAAAGTCAACAACAAGCAAGCTAATTATGGGGCACCATGGACGAGTAAACAACTAAAGAGAAAACTGAATCAAAAAAAGACATTTAAGAAATATTTAGATACGAAAGGAGAGAAGGGCAAAAGCCTTTTGAAGGACAAAGAACAAGAACAAAGAACAAATAACAGCACAGCACAGGACCAGGCCATTCAGCCCTCCAAGCCTGCGCCGATCTTGATGCCTGCCTAAACTAACACCTTCTGCACTTGCGGGGCCCATTTCCCTCTATTTCCTTCCTATTCATGTATTTGTCAAGATGTCTCTTAAACGTCGCTATCGTACCTGCTTTCACCACCTCCCCTGGCAACAAGTTCCAGGCACTCACCACCCTCTGTGTAAAAAACTTGCCTCACACATCCCCTCTAAACTTTGCCCCTCGCACCTTAAACCTATGTCCCCTAGTAACTGACTCTTCCACCCTGGGAAAAAGCTTCTGACTATCCACTCTGTCCATGCCGCTCATAACTTTGTAAACCTCTATCATGTCGCCCCTCCACCTCCGTCGTTCCAGTGAAAACAATCAGAGTTTTTCCAACCTCTCCTCATAGCTACTGCCCTCCAGACCAGGCAACATCCTGGTAAACCTCCTCTGTACCCTCTCCAAAGTCTCCACGTCCTTCTGGTAGTGTGGCGACCAGAATTGCACGCAATATTCTAAGGCCTAACTAAGGTTCTGTACAGCTGCAACATGACTTACCAATTTTTATACTCTATGCCCAGACCGATGAAGGCAAGCATGCCGTATGCCTTCTTGACCACCTTATCCTCCTGTGTTGCCACTTTCAGTGACCTGTGGACCTGTACGCCCAGATCTCTCTGCCTGTCAATACTCCTAAGGGTTCTGCCATTTACTGTATACCTCCCACTGCATTAGACCTTCCAAAATGCATTACCTCACATTTGTCCGGATTAAACTCCATCTGCCATTTCTACGCCCAAGTCTCCAACCGATCTATATCCTGCTGTATCCTCTGACAATCCTCATCATTATCCGCAACTCCACCAACCTTTGTGTCGTCCGCAAACTTACTAATCAGACCAGCTACATTTTCCTCCAAATCATTTATATATACTACAAACAGCAAAGGTCCCAGCACTGATCCCTGCGGAACACCATTAGTCACATCCCTCCATTCAGAAAAACACCCATCCACTGATACCCTCTATCTTCTATGACCGAGCCAGTTCTGTATCCATCTTGCCAGCTCACCTCTGATCCCGTGTGACTTCACCTTTTGTACCAGTCTGCCATGCGGGACCTTGTCAAAGGCTTTACTAAAGTCCATATAGATAACATCCACTGCCCTTCCTTCATCAATCATCTTCGTCACTTCCTCAAAAAACTCAATCAAATTAGTAAGACATGACCTCCCCTTCACAAAACCATGCTGTCTCTCGCTAATAAGTTTGTTTGTTTCCAAATGGGAGTAAATCCTGTCCCGAATAATCCTCTCCAATAGTTTCCCTACCACTGATGTAAGACTCACCAGCCTATAGTTTCCTGAATTATCCTTGCCACCCTTCTTAAACAAAGGAACAACATTGGCTATACTCCAGTCCTCTGGGACCTCACCTGTAGCCAATGAGGATGCAAAGATTTCTGTCAAGACCCCAGCAATTTCCCCCCTTGCCTCCCTCAGTATTCTGGGGTAGATCCCATCAGGCCTTGGGGACTTATCTACCTTAATGCTATGCAAGACACCCAACACCTCCTCCTTTTTGATAATGAGATGACTGAGACTATCTACACTCCCTTCCCTGGACTCATCATCCACCAAGTCTTCTCTTTGGTGACTACTGATGCAAAGTATTCATTTAGCACCTTGCCCATTTCCTCTGGCTCCACACATAGATTCCCATCTCTGTCCTTGAGTGGGCCAACCCTTTCCCTGGTTAGCCTCTTGCTCTTTATATACGTATAAAAAGCCTTGGGATTTTCCTTAATCCTGTTTGCCAATGACTTTTCATGACCCCTTTTAGCCCTCCTAACTCCTTGCTTAAGTTCCTTCTTACTGTCTTTATATTCCTCAAGTGCTTCGTCTGTTCCTAGCCTTCCAGCCCTTACAAATGCTTCCTTTTTCTTTTTGACTAGGCTCACAATATCCCGCGTTATCCAAGCTTCCCGAAACTTGCCAAACTTGTCTTTCTTCCTCACAGGAACATGCTGGTCCTGGATTCTAATCAACTGACGTTTGAAAGACTCCCACATGTCAGATGTTGATTTACCCTCAAACAGCCGCCCCCAATCTAAATTCTTCAGTTCCTGCCTAATATTGTTATAATTAGCCTTCCCCCAATTTAGCACCTTCACCCGAGGACTACTCTTATCCTTATCCACAAGTACCTTAAAACTTATGGAATTATGGTCACTGTTCCCGAAATGCTCCCCCACTGAAACTTCGACCACCTGGCCGGGCTCATTCCCCAATACCAGCTCCAGAATGGCCCCATCCCTAGTTGGACTATCTACATACTGTTTCAAGAAGCCCTCCTGGATGCTCCTCACAAATTCTGCCCCATCCAAGCCCCTAGCACTAAGTGAGTCCCAGTGGGGAAGTTAAAATCACCCACCACCACAACCCTGTTACCTTAACATCTTTCCAAAATCTGTCTACATATCTGCTCCTCTACCTCCCGCTGGCTGTTGGGAGGCCTGTAGTAAACCCCCAACATCGTGACTGCACCCTTCCCATTCCTGAGCTCCACCCATATTGCCTCGCTGCATGACCCCTCTGAGGTGTCCTCCCGCAGTACAGCTGTGATATTCTCCTTAACCAGTAATGCAACTCCCCCACCCCTTTTACATCCCCCTTTATCCCGCCTGAAGCTTCTAAAGCCTGGAACATTTAGCTGCCAATCCTGCCCTTCCCTCAACCAAGTCTCTGTAATTGCAACAACATCATATTTCCAAGTACTAATCCAAGCTCTAAGTTCATCTGCCTTACCAGTTATACAAATGCACTTCAGACCACCAGTCCCGCTGTGCTCAGCAACATCTCCCTGCCTGCTCTTCCTCTTAGTCCTACTGGCCTTGTTTACTATGTCCTCCTCATTTATTTCACTAGCTGTCCTGCTGCTCTGGTTCCCACCTCCCTGCCACACTAGTTTAAACCCTCCCGAGTGACACTAGCAAACCTTGCAGCCAGGATATTAGTGCCCCTCCAGCTTAGATGCAACCCGTCCTTCTTGTACAGGTCCCATCTGTCCCTGAAGAGAGACCAATGGTCCAGATATCTGAAACCCTCCCTACTACACCAGCTGCTCAGCCACATGTTTAGCTGCACTATCTTCCTATTTCTAGCCTCACTGGCACGTGGCACAGGGAGTAATCCACAGATTACAACCCTGGAGGTCCTGTTTTTTAACTTACTACCTAACTCCCTAAACTCCCCCTGCAGGACCTCATCACTCTTACTGCCTATGTCATTGGTACCGATATGTGCCACAACCTCTGCCTGTTCACCCTCCCCCTTCAGAATGCCCCCTGTCCGTTCAGAGACATCCTTGACCTTGGCACCAGGGAGGCAACATACCATCCTGGAGTCTCTTTCACATCCACAGAAGCGCCTATCTGTGCCCCTGACTATAGAGTCCCCTATAACTATTGCTCTTCTGCGCTTTGTCCCTCCCTGCTGAACAACAGTGCCAGCCGTGGTGCCACTGCTCTGGCTGCTGCTGTTTTCCCCTGAGAGGCCATTCTCCCCAACAATATCCAAAACGGTATCTTGTTAGTGAGGGGGATAGCCACAGGGGATTCCTGCACTGACTGCCTGCCCCTTCTAGCGGTCACCTATCTATCTGCCTGCACCTTGGGTGTAACCACTTCTCTAAAACTCCTGTCTATGACGCTTTCTGCCACCTGCATGCTCCTAAGTGCATCCAGTTGCTGCTCCAACTGATCCATGCGGTCTGTGAGGATCTGCAACTGGGTACACTTTCTGCAGATGTAGTCGCCCGGAACGCTGGAAGCATCACGGACCTCCCACATCTCACAGGTGAAGCACTTCACCCCTCTGACTGACATTTCTATCACTAATTAATAAATTAATTTAAAATAAAGAAATGCTTATTAAATCCTTACTAAATTATGATGCACTTAACTATGTGCTCCCTCGTGCTAGATTTCTACAATAAATACTAAATGCTATCTAAATACAGTAATCTCCTCCCTCTGGTTTAGTTACTCTACTTATTATTTAGTTCATTAGAAATTGAGAGAAGTTAAGCAAACCATCAGGAAGGCAAAGAGAAGAGCAAAGGGATTGTGTGATACAGGTGAACATATCATTAAAAGCAGTATCATAGGTCAGCCAAGCAAGTAAACATACTAACAAAGCACTGGGATTTATTTCTAGAATAATTCAAAATTGGTGAAGTTGCTACACTTGTATAGGACTTGGTCAGCCCATCCCTACAGTATTGTGCACAGTTCTGATTCTCACACTATATAAAGAACATCGAGGCATTGGAAAAAATACAAAATAGATTTGCAACGATGGTACCAGAACTGAGAGATTACAGCTATTGGGAAAGATTGAAGAGGTTGGGGCTATTTTCTTTAGAAAAGGAAAGACTGAGGTGATCTGAAGGAGGTTGTTTAAATTATATATGAGTTGGACAAGGTAGTTGTGGAAAGAATGTTTCCACTTGAGGGAGAATCCAAAACTGGGGCCCATAATTATAAAAGAGTTAATAATAAGTCCAATAGGAAAACAAGTAAAAAAAATTATTTACACAGAGAATGGTTAGAATATGGAACTTGCTACCACAGGAAGTAGCTGAAGCAAATAGCTTAGATGCTTTCAACTGTACAAATACATTAGAGAAAATATGTAGAAAGGCTGAGATGAGGTACCACTCAGCCCACTGAGTCTGTACCAACTGTTTTGAAGTGCAATCCAGGTAGTTCCCCCTTCCCTGCTCTTTCCACATATCCCTGCAATATTTTTCTCCTTCAACTGCTGATTTTTATCAGCTGTCTGGGAATGGGCAGGGAGGTGTGGGGGCCTATGAAATAGTGAGGGAAGGCAGTGGATTGGGTGCTGGTGGCGAAGTGCCCGTTGCCTTCCTGACGCCATTCAATTTTGCCATGGGCATGGAAGGCCGAGGACGGCCGTCCTGACTAAAGCACTTGAGTGTCTGCCATGTAGGGAGGCTGCCCAGTAACACCAGGGCAATCTGTGGCTCACGGATGGCATAGGTCGTATTTGTGCCAACACCCCCGCCCCTGCCCTTTACATCCAATCTCCACCCCCCTCGCCAGGGCCTATCTGACTGGCCCCAGCGAACCCACCCCCACTTATCTGCAGTCCGCGGCAACATGGTTGCTCCTGGTCCTGGGCCTCCTGCAGTACCAGCTGTGGCTGCCGCTCCAGGTGGCATTACTGGGATTGCTGTGCTTCCAGATCTCTGATTGGCTGGCATATCTTGGGGCGGGATCTTGCACCTTAAAGGGAACGGCATCGCTGATGGGGCACATTTAATTACCTGCCTGCTGTTGAATTTGGCCAATTGTCCGACAAAGAGCAGAGGTAGGCTGAGATAAAATTCGGCCCCAAGTATTTATCCAATTCCCTTTTGAAGGCTACTATTGAATCTGCATCCACTACTCTATCAGGCAGAGCATTCGAAAGCTTAACCATTCATTGCATAAAATAGTTCTTCCTCATGTCACTTCTGCTTCTTTTGCCAACCACCTTTATTCTGTGCTTTCTGGTTATCAACCCTTTGGCCATTGGAAATTATTTCTCTGTATTTACTCTATCTCAACCCTTCATGATTTTAAACACCTCTATCAAATTTCCTCTTAGCCTTCCCCATTCTAAGGAGATGTTATGATTAGGTGAGGAGGTGTCATGGTTCCCCTCTTTCTCCTTAGAACAAAGCAGATTGAGGGGAGATTTAATAGAAGTGTACAACATTATGACTGGCTTAGATAAGTTAGACAAGGAAAAACTGCTCCCACTAACAAATGGTAGACAGACAAGGGGACACAGATTGAAAGTTTGGGGCAAAATATGCAAGGGAAATATGAGGAAACACTTTTTTACACAGTAATGACCTGGAACTCACCTCCCGCAAGGATGGTGGAAATAGAGATGATCAATGACTTCAAGAGGAAGTTGGATGACCACCTGAGAGAAATAGACTTGCAGGGCTATAGGGATCGAGCCAGGGAGAAGGACTGACTGCAGAGCTCTGTGGAGAGCCAACAGGGACTTGATGGGCTGAATGGCCTCCTTCTGTATCGTAAATGACTGTATGAATCTTTCCCTTCTCCTTGTTTGACTGCAATAGCTTTGCAACTTTTTTGAAAAGGACGTACTTATCAATTCAGTGAGTGTTTAACTGTTTATACACTGTGATTATAAAAGAACCAAATGGACAAGTTTCCTTGAGTTTAACAGAGAAAGAGGTTAGCTTTATTATACTTAAACTGATCTAGGTAAAATAATAAAGTACACTAATTTTTCACATACACACACAAAAGCATGCACACACACACGCAAATCAGTTACAGAATGGAGAAGGAGAGATTGGTTAAATTAGAGTCCACAGCAATAAAAGTGGGATACAGACTGGAGATTGGTGACTAGGCTGGCTTCTTTCTTTCAAGGAGTCTGTCTGCAGTAGGGGCCTGAGTGGTCACAGTCAGCAAACAGGGTCTGAAGCTTGCAAGGTGGTTTGGAGAGAGAGGGAGGAAGGAGGGACCCCACTCGGGTCTACTCTCATAAGTACCCTCTTGTGCCTTTTCTGCAGAGAAAGGAGAAGCTTAAGCACAGGAAAGGTGGGCCTGCCATATGACCATCACCCAGTGATTCAAACATGGTCATTACTAGTGTATTCCCCTTTACAACTTAATTAGTTCATGTCTGGGAATCCCCTTCTTGTAGCTAAGGTTGCATTGTTCAAGTGATTAGGTTTAATGGTGCATCTCCACCAGTTGAATAACCCAGGTCATTGATTGCCTTGATACTTTGCTAATGGGGACAGGATCTGTGGTTCACTCAGATTGCCCGGGCCATTCTCCTTGATGGATTTTTGCAGACAAGGTGTTTCCATCTCAATGGATTAGAATGTGGAAGGTTCAGTGATGTAAATTGGGGTAGCCATCTTTACTGCGAGCTTAAGTTACTTTACGTCACTTTTTAAAAAAAACTTAATTCAGGTATCTAGCCAGTGGATTAAAAATTATTTGACATAAAGCACGTTTTTGTGACAGAGAACAATCCCAGCTTCTCCAGTCTATCCATGTAACTGTAATCTTTCCTCCTGAAACCATTCTAGCAAATCTCTTCTATATCCTCCCCCAAGCTCTGTACCCTCTTGAAAGCAAGGTAAATAGAATGGGAGGAGACTTGTGTGGAATGTTAACACTAACACAGACTAGTTAGCCTGAATGACCTATATATTCCATGTATTTCTACACAAGTGCATATTGAAAGATGTTGGCCCTTATGCAACCCACCCTCATATCTTTGTTTAAGTTAGTGGGCAAAGAATCAGGAGAGCTGTGTAATTGGTGCACTATTCTCCATGCCCAATACTCTGATATGTGCTTCCAGCATGCAGTGCTCTGCACTGGAAGCACAAAAGCAGAAAATTACCACATATAATATAATGATAGTCTTTTGCGTCAAATATTGCACCACAGTGAATGCTTTTAACTTCCTACACTTTATAAATTTCAGCTTCAAATGAGAATTTTTAACATGCAATAAAACAGAACATATTTGCCCTAGTTAGTCTGATACACTTTAACAATTGGCTTAATCAGTGTTTTTAGGATGCAATTATACTGTTACTAGTGCATCACTGCAAACCAGTTTGGGATTGAATTTTCTCTGGGGTTCTCCAGTTCAACCTGCCTTATATTCTGCAAAAGAGCCACAGAAAGTCATGAAGAAACAGTGTAAATGCCAATTTTTCACAGACTCCATAATTTCTGGGTCCTGACCCCACACTGCATCAGCCTGAGTGACATAATGCGATTTTCATATGTAAAGACACTAATTGGCCCAGACATAAGTTCGGCACCCAAATAGAGGCGTCGGAAGCAGCCTGGAAGCGGGACCTAGTAACGGAGGGCGATTTAAAAGGCAAAGGGCAACAAAGGGCGGCACAGTGGCGCAGTGGTTAGCACCGCAGCCTCACAGCTCCAGGGACCCGGGTTCAATTCCGGGTACTGCCTGTGTGGAGTTTGCAAGTTCTCCCTGTGTCTGCGTGGGTTTTCTCCGGGTGCTCCGGTTTCCTCCCACAAGCCAAAAGACTTGCAGGTTGATAGGTAAATTGGCCATTATAAATTGTCACTATATAGGTAGGTGGTAGGGAAATATAGGGACAGGTGGGGATGTTTGGTCGGAATATGGGATTAGTGTAGGATTAGTATAAATGGGTGGTTGATGTTCGGCACAGACTCGGTGGGCCGAAGGGCCTGTTTCAGTGCTGTATCTCTAATCTAATCTAATGACTGTGCTTGCCGTTTCCTGACAGTATCGAGCAGCAGGGAGCTCATAGGGCATCCCTGGGTGACCCCATTCTTTTCAGATGCTTCCCTTGAAGCTGTGACAGATGCAGTCTCGAAGAGGAGATATGTGCTCTTCCCTCTGTCTGAAAGAAGAAATCCTCCAAGAGAGACGAAGAGGGCATGGATGGAGGTGGTCAAAGAGGTTAGCAGTTGGGGAGTCACAAAGAGGATGTGGGTGTAGTGCAGAAAGTGCTTCAATGATCTGATAAGGTCTGGACAGGTGAGTGGCAAGCGACACCTGGGTGACTGGCTTCTAACTCTGTATAAACCAGCATACACATGTGCTGAGAGGCTCAGTGCCCATAGTTCTTAACATTGTCAGATCAAGTGGCCAGTTGCATCACTGAGATGGCAGCAACCTTTACGGAGTTCAATTGAGCAGGGGCATCATTGAGGAGCACAATATCTCATGTGTACATCATGCTGCATTGGGTGAGGGAGGACAGCCTTCTCATAAAGCTGTCTCTCTTCATCATATAGGAGAAGAGAATGCATAATTCCACAGAGATGTGTCAGACTGGTGGCAGTGTGCCACAGTCCCACACACTGGCCTCCATGGAGGAGGCAGCACTGGAGATCACAAGGATGCCATCGTGTCAAGCCGTGGGCGATGGTGAGATGGGAGGTCGCCCAGAGCAGGGTCAATCTACAGGTGAAGGGCATGGAGGAGACTCCTGCCCAATGTGCGCTGTGGCTATACAACCACTGGTGCCACATCATTAAAGGCGCTTTATGGGTCACTTGGGTGATGGTTTCTCAGTTTGTATGGCCATTGAATTCTCCTTTATTATATTGTTCATTATGCCTACAAGCAGACTTGTGTGTAATCATTGCTTGATGTCAGAAGTGACATAGAGTTAAGGGCTGGCTTGGGAGCAAGAGGCTGGGCTTCATGTGGTGCATGGTCTTTGTTGGGCAAGACTGTTGGCGGTGGAGACCCCAGTCTCAATCAATGTGGGTGGCAAAGGGATTATTCAGATTGGTGTGCTTGCTGGATAATTTTTCTCTCCGATAGGTGAGTGACAGTATCATCTATCTTAAGGGTTGGGAGCTGCTCATGTGAAACGTTGCTGAATTAGCGTGGCTCTTGTGGCCGTGCCAGGCTGCCAATCACCGTGAGCCCTGGGACAGCCTCGGCAGACTTCCTCCAATACCTGGGCACTGGGCTGCTCTAAAACACCCCCTTCATTCTCCTCTTCCTGCTCCTCTTCCTCCTCCGAGGAGGAGTGGCATTCCAGGTCCTCTTCTTCATCCAGCTCCAGAACTCTTTGAATTGTCATGTTGTACAGCATGCAGCAAACAACCACAGCACAAGATACCCTGGCCGGCACATACTGGAGGGGACCACCCGACTGGTCAAGGCAACAGAAGCACATCTTCAAGATGCCAATGGTTTGTTCAATGCAGGTCCGTGTTAGTAGATGACTTTGGTTGTAGCACCTCTCAGCTTCTGTGGCTCGGTACCAGATGGGTGTCTGGAGTCACTTCTTCAGGGAATAACCTTTATCCCCCAGCAGCCACCCATTGAGTCTGGATGCAAGCCTGAAGAGGTGCAACAACTGAGACTGTCCAAAGATAAAGGCATCGTGACAACTGACCAGGAACTAAGTGCAGGCTTGCAAGATGCACTTCCTGCGGTCACAGACCAGCTGGACATTCAATTAATGGAAGCCTTTTCTGTTCAGGAGTCTGACTGGCTAGTCTGTCAGTGTCTTGATGGCTACGTGGGTACAATTGATGACTCCCTGAACCTGAGGGAAACCATCGATTGCAGCAAAGCCCAAAGCCCTCTGTGCCTCCGCTGTCCTAGTTCTGTCAAAATGGACGTAGTCTCTCACCCTCTGGAATAGGGCATCTCTGACCTGCCTGGTGGCGTGATGAGCTGCCGACTGCGAGATGACATCCAGGTCCACAGTCGATCCCCAGAAAGACCCAGATGCATAAAAATACAGGGCGGCGGTGACCTTGATGGCTGCAAGTAGGGGACTGCCATGGGGGCCAGGAGGCACAGGTCATTTTGGACCAGAGCACAAATGTCCGAGACCAAATGCCTGGATAGGCACAATCTCCTACTGCACTGGCACTCTGTAGTTTGCAGGGACCTAACTCTTGGTGGTACAGCCGATGTCTTGAGTAGCGCATTCTTCCCCTTGCAGCCTCTCGCTGTGCTCCTCTGGTCTCCTCCTAACCAGGAGGTTGCCTCACTTCTCACTACTCTGTCCAATGTCAGAGTAGCCTGCTCCCATCTCAACTCCCTCACCTGTTGCTCGTTGGTTCACCAGGGCTTCCTGTGAGAGTCTCTGATGCCCAAGTGATACCAGTAGTTTCACGTCCCTCTCAAGGGTCCAACCGCTCACGGTTCACAAATACAAGCCTCTCAGCACCAGCAATGACAACTCTGTGCCACTGGTTGAGCAGCTGAGTTTATCTCCTGTCTCTCCTGTTGACCATTTGCACACATGGCTCCCTGCTGTGTTCACAACAGCTGCTCCCTAACATGTCCCAGAACCTCTGTTTTCCCCATGCCTCCAAATTGAAAATCTAAAACTGCTGCACCAATGACTGTTAATCAGCTCCCAAATGAACTCAAGAATCTGTTAATTGGAGATGTGCAGGTTGCTGGCTGCCCCCTTCCCGCCCTCCCTTTGAAAATCATATCACGTTCCGGAGGGATCTAAATCAAGTGACTCAATATGGAAACGCAACTTTCAAAGTGCGCCTGCACCAACCTCGCCCTCACAGGTCTTTTGAAAATCCAGCCCCAAAGACACTTCTGCCAGCATGCGAGGGTGAATGATCTCCTTCTGGACTGCATGATTCTATGATTCTCCCTGAAGTTATGACTGACGAATGGAAGAACCCTAGCAGAAATTCAGCCCCTTTAACTCTAGAGTTAATGACTCCAGAATGCAGCAGTTTGAGAACTCTTCAAAAAGGACGTTTCCCACTGGATTTTGTTCTACTTCCGACGTCGGGTTCCATGGTGGGGGGTGGGGGGAGCTATAGTTCCAAGTCAGGATGGTGTGTGACTTGGAGGGGAACTTGCAGGTGGTGGTGTTCCCATGTATTTACTGCCCTTGTCCTTCCAGTTGGTAGAGGTCGCGGGTTTGGAAGGTGCTGTCTAAGGAGCCTTGGTGCGTTGTTACAGTGCATCTTGTAGATGGTAAACACTGCTGCCACTGTGTGTCGGTGGTGGAGGGAGTGAATGTTTCTGGATGGGGTGCCAATCAAGTGGGCTGCTTTGTCCTGGATGGTGTCGAGCTTCTTGAGTGTTGTTGAAGCTGCACCCATCCAGGCAAATGGACAGTATTCCATCACAACCCTGACTTGTGACTTGTAGATGGTGGACAGGCTTTGGGGAGTCAGGAGGCGAGTTACTCACCACAGGATTCCTAGCCTCTGACCTGCTCTTGTAGCCACGGTATTTATATGGCTACTCCAGTTCAGTTTCTGGTCAATAGTAGCCCCTCGGATGTTGATAGTGGGGATTCAGCGATGGTAATGCCATTGAATGTCAAGGTGGGATGGTTAGATTGTCTCTTGTTGGAGATGGTCATTGCCTGGCACTTGTGTGGCGCAAATGTTACTTGCCACTTATCAGCCCAAGCCTGAATTTTGTCCAGGTCTTCCTGCATTTCTACATGGATTGCTGCAGTATCTGAGGAGTCGTGAATGGTGCTGAACATTGTGCAATCATCAGCTTCTAACTCACTTCTAACCTTATGATTGAAGGAAGGTCATTGATGAACAAAGAACAGTACAGCACAGGACCAGGCCATTCGGCCCTCCAAGCCTGCGCCGATCTTGATGCCTGCCTAAACTAACACCTTCTGCACTTCCGGGGCCCATATCCCTCTATTCCCTTCCTATTCATATATTTGTCAAGATGTCTCTGAAACGTCGCTATCGTATCTGCTTCCACCACCTCCCCTGGCAGCAAGTTCCAGGCACTCACCACCCTCTGTGTAAAAAACTTGCCTCGCACATCCCCTCTAAACTTTGCCCTTCGCACCTTAAACCTATGTCCCCTAATAACTGACTCTTCCACCCTGGGAAAAAGCTTCTGACTATCCACTCTGTCCATGCCGCTCATAACTTTGTAAACCTCTATCATGTCGCCCCTCCACCTCCGTCGTTCCAGTGAAAACAATCTGAGCTTTTCCAACCTCTCCTCATAGCTAATGCCCTCCAGACCAGGCAACATCCTGGTAAACCTCCTCTGTACCCTCTCCAAAGCCTCTACGTCCTTCTGGTAGTGTGGCGACCAGAATTGCACGCAATATTCTAAGTGTGGCCTAACTAAGGTTCTGTACAGCTGCAACGTGACTTGCCAATTTTTATACTCCATGCCCCGACCGATGAAGGCCAGCATGCCGTATGCCTCTCTAATAGTTTCCCTACCACTGACGTAAGGCTCATCGACCTATAATTTCCTGGATTATCCTTACCACCCTTCTTAAGGAGCAGCTGAGGATGGTTGGGCCCAGGACACTACCTTGAGGAACTCCTGCAGTGATGTCCTGGAGCTCAGATGATTGACCTCCAACAACCACAACCATCTTCCTTTGCGCTAGGTATGACTCCAGCCAGCGGAGAGTTTTCCCCCTGATTCCCATTGACTTCATTTTTGCTAGGCTCCTTGATGCCATACTTGGTCAAATGCTGCCTTGATGTCAAGGGCAGTCACTCTCACCTCACCTCTTGAGTTCAGCTCTTTTCCCTATGTTTAAACCAAGGCTGTAATGAGGTCAGGAGCTGAGTGGCCCTGGCAGAACCCAAACTGAGTGTCACTGAGCAGGTTATTGCTAAGCAAGTGCCACTTGATGGCACTGTTGATGACACCTTCCATCACTTTGCTGATGATTGAGAGTAGACTGATTGGGCGGTAATTGGCCAGGTTGGACTTGTCCTGCTTTTTGTGTACAGGACATACTTGGTCAATTTTCCACATTGCAGGGTAGATGCCAGTATTGTAGCTGTACTGGAACAGCTTGGCTAGGGGCGCGGCAAGTTCTGGAGCACAGGTCTTCAGTACTATTGCTGGAATATTGTCAGGGCCCATAGCCTTTGCAGTATCCTGTGCCTTCAGTCATTTCTTGATATCACGCGGACTGAATCGAATTGGCTGAAGTCTGGCATCTGTGATGCTGGGGACTTCAGGAGGAGGCCAAGATGGATCATCAACTTGGCACTTCTGGCTGAAGATTGTTGCAAATACTTCAGCCTTAATTTTTGCACTGATGTGCTGGGCTCTCCCATCATTGAGGATGGGGATATTTGTGGAGCCAACTCCTCCAGTTAGTTGTTTTACCCTGATGTACAAAAAGCTCCAATTGGAAAGGACCAGCTTAGAATCTTGCAGGTTGTAGACACTGCCAGAGCATATGAAGCAATGAGCAGACAGAAGAAGATGCTGATTACCCAAATAGCTCGCCTCCAAATAAGGCAAGGGAAAGGATTGACACCCCATCTACAAACATTCACTCCCTCCACCACCAACGTACAGTGGCAGCAGTGTGTACCATCTATAAGATGCAATGCACCAAGGCTCCTTCGACAGCACCTTTCAAACCCGCGACCTCGATCAACTAGAAGGGCAAGGGTAGCAAATGCATGGGAACACCACCACCTGCAAGTTCCCCTCCAAGTCACACACCATCCTGACCTGAACTATATCGCCATTCCTTCACTGTCGCTGGGTCAAAATCCTGGAACTCCCTTCCTAACAGCACTATCGGTATACCTACCCCACATGGACTGCAGCAGTTCAAGAAGGCAGCTCACCACCACCTTCTCAAGGGCAATTAAGGATGGGCAATAAATGCTGATAAATGCAAATAAAGGCCTAGCCAGCGACGCCCACATCCCATGAATGAATAAAAAAAAGGAAAAAGGGTTGATGCAATGAAACAGCAACAAAGGAATGCACACCAGAGAGAAAGAAAGAAGTTCAAGAAACGTGGACGACTACATAAATTCATAGAAAGAAATGTCCTGCATACGGATCAAACTGCAGAGTTTGTGGAAAGCCCAATCACTGGGAAAAAATGTGAAGGACAAAGAAAGTAGATTGTAAAGAAATTACCAGAGGCACAGCATTAGGTCAAATGAGAAATAAAAAGAAACTAAACCATTCATATCCTGAAAGATGACGGGGTGTTTGAGAACACAATAGACATAGGAACGCCTACGTGGGGAGAACGCCAAGAGCGGAGCCTATAAATCGACCCCGAGGATCGAGGCCCAGTCTCTTACCTTCCGGGAGCGTAGTAGAGAGGACTGGAGCGGACCTGTGGAGAGAATGCCGGGAGTGGAGAAGAGAGGACCTCTTCCAGTGCGTCGGAGTTTTGATAAAAAAAGGCAAACAGTGACGTCAGAGGAGAGCCGTAAGGTGATTGGTTGGTGAGTAGCAGCTGTTAGAATATCTTAAAAAAATAAAGGGAAAGTTTTTTCTTTGTTGAAAATAAAACTTCTGGTGATAAGGTGAGTACTACTAAAATGTTTTTTTTTTAAGGACTTTAGATTGAAGTGGGTAGAACAAGGCCCCTAGTATAATTAGTATTTTTCAATTAAGAGAGTAACTAATTAATCTAAGGGTAAGTCATGGCAGGAGAACTCAGCCCTGTGATATGCTCCTCCTGCGCTATGTGGGAAATCAGGGACGCTTCCAGTGTCCCTGGTGACCATGTGTGCAGGAAGTGTATCCAGCTGCAGCTTCTGACTACCCGCATTACGGAGCTGGAGCTGCGAGTGAATTCACTGTGGAGCATCTGCGATGCTGAGGAAGTCGTGGATAGCATGTTTAGTGAGGTGGTCACACCGCAGGTAATGGCTGCACAGGAAAAAAAGAGATGGGTGACCACCAGACGGAATAGCAGGTGCAGGCGGGTAGTGCAGGAGTCCCCTGTGGCCATCCCCCTCTCAAACAGATATAGCGCTTTGGATACTGTTGGGGAGGATGACCTCCCAGGGGAAAGCAGCAGCAGACAAGTTTGTGGCACCACGGAGGGCTCTGCTGCACAGCAGGGGATGAAAAGGGGTGGAAGAGCTATAGTGATAGGGATTTCTATCTTAAGGGGTACAGAAAGGCGTTTCTGTGGCCACAAACGAGACTCCAGGATGGTATGTTGCCTCCCTGGTGCTCGGGTCAAGGATGTCTTGGAGCGGCTGCAGGACATTCTGAAAGCGGAGGGTGAGCAGCCAGAGGTCGTGGTCCATATTGGCACGAACAACATAGGCAGGAAGAGAGACGAGGTCCTGCAAAGTGAATATAGGGAGTTCGGCAGAAGGTTAAAAGGCAGGACCTCTCGGGTTGTAATCTCAGGATTACTCCCTGTGCCACGTGCTAGTGAGGATAGGAATAGGAGGATTAGGCAAATGAATGCGTGATTGAAGAGCTGGTGTAGGCGGGAGGGCTTCAGTTACTTGGATCATTGGGATCTCTTCTGGTGCAGAGGTGGCCTGCACAAGAAGGACGGGTTGCATCGAAACTGGAGGGGGACCAATATCCTTGTGGGGAGGTTTGCTAATACTACTCGGGAGGGTTTAAACTAGTCTTGCAGTGGGGTGGGACCCAAAGTAGTAGTCTCTCCGATGAGATAGTTGAGGCAAATGTAGAGGTTAAAGCAAGCAAGTCCAGTAGGCAGGCCGGGCAGGGGCAGGACAGGGAGCGTTGAAGGTCTGGTAGGCTAAACTGCATTTACTTTAATGCAAGAAGCCTTACAGGTAAGGCAGATGAACTCAGAGCATGGATCGGTACATGGGATTGTGATATTATAGCTATTACGGAAACGAGGTTGAGGGATGGGCAGGAGTGGCAGCTCAATGTTCCGGGGTACCAATCCTTCTAGCGTGACAGAGGTGGAGGTAAGAGAGGAGGGGGAGTTGCACTATTGATTAGGGAGGACATCACAGCAGTACTTAGAGACGATATCCCGGGGGAATGTCCAGCGAGGCCATATGGGTAGAACTTAGAAATAAGAAAGGGGTGATCACTTTGTTGGGATTATACTATAGGCCCCCCAATAGTTAGAGGGAAATGGAGGAGCATATATGTAGAGAAATTACAGATAGGTGTAGGAATTATGATGGTAGGTGATTTTAACTTCCCCAATATTGACTGAGACTGCCTTAGTGCTAAGGGATCAGATGGGGAAGAATTTGTTAAGTGTGTCCAGGATAGTTTTCTGAAGCAGTATGTGGATAGCCCTACTAGAGAAGGGGCTACACTCGACCTCCTCTTAGGAAATGAGGATGGGCAGGTGGTTGATGTGTCAGTGGGGGAGCACTTTGGGACCAGTGACCATAACTCTATTAGCTTCAAGATAGTTATGGAAAATGATAGGACTGGTCCTCAGGTTGAAGTCCTAAATTGGGGGAAGGCTAATTTCAATGGCATCAGACAGGAACTCTCAAAAGTTGAATGGGAGAGGCTGTTTACAGGTAAAAGGACATCTGGCAAGTGGGAGGCTTTTAAAAGTGAAATAGGAAAAGTTCACGGCCGGCATGTTCCTGTTAGATGGAAGGAAAGGCTGGCAAGTTTAGGGAACCTTGGTTGACGAGGGATATTGGGGGCCTGGTCAGGACAAAAAAGGAGGTATATGTCAGGTATAGGCAGCTGGGATCGAGCGAGTCCCTCGAGGAGTATAGGGGATGTAGGACTACACTTAAGAAGGAAATTAGGGGGGCGAATAGGGGCCATGAGATTTCCCTGGCAGATAAGATAAAGGAGAATCCTAAAAGATTCTATAAGTATTTTAAGAGTAAAAGGGTAGCTAGGGAGAGAGTAGGTCCCCTTAAGGATCAGTGTGACAATCTATTTGTGGAGCCACGGGAAAGGGGAGAGGTCTTAAATGAATATTTCTCATCCGTATTTACCATGGAGAAGGTCATGGAAGCTAGTGAGTTCAAGGGAGGGAACAGCGATATCCTGGAGCATATCAACATTACAAAGGAGGAGGTGTTGGAGGTTTTGAAGCGCATTAAGGTGGATAAATCCCCAGGGCCTGACCAGGTGCATCCTAGGATGCTATGGGAAGCAAGGGAGGAGATTGCTGGGGCCCTGGAAGACTGGAGGATAGCTAATGTTGTGCCTTTATTTAAGAAGGGCAGCAGGGATAAGCCAGGGAACTACAGGCCGATGAGCTTTACATCAGTGGTAGGAAAGATATTGGAAGGGATTCTAAGAGACAGGATTTATATGCATCTGGAAAGGAATGGTCTGATTAGGGATAGTCAGCATAGCTTTGTGCATGGGAAATTATGTCTCACAAATTTGATTGAGTTTTTCGAGGAGGTGACCAAGAGGACTGATGAGGGCAGGGCGATGGACCTTGTCTACATGGATTTTAGCAAGGCCTTTGACAAGGTCATGCATGGTAGGCTGGTCCGGAAGGTTCGAACACATGGGATCCAGGGTGAGCTAGCAAATTGGACACAAAATTGGCTTGATGATAGGAGGCAGAGGGTGGTAGTGGAGGTTTTTTTTTCAGATTGGAGGCCGGTGACCAGTGGTGTGCTGCAGGAATCGGTGCTGGGCCCTCTGTTGTTTGTCATATATATTAGTGACTTGGATGTGAATGTAAAGGGCATGATTAGTATGTTTGCAGATGACACCAAAATTGGTGGTATAGTGGACAGTGAAGAAGGTTGTCTAAGGTTACAACACGATATAGATCAACTGGGAAAGTGGGCAAGGGAGTGGCAAATGGAATTTAACACAGACAAGTGTGAAGTGATGCATTTTGGGAAGTTAAACCAGGGCAGGACATATACAGTGAATGGCAGGGCCCTGGAAAGTGTTGTTGAGCAGAGAGACCTTGGGGTGCAAGTACATAGTTCCCTGAAAGTGGCAACACAGGTAGACAGGGTGGTGAAGAAGGTGTATGGCATGCTTGCCTTCATCGGCCGAGGCATTGAGTACAAGAGTTGGGACGTCATGTTACAGTTGTACATAATGTTGGTTCGGCCGCATTTGGAGTACTGTGTTCAGTTCTGGTCGCCGCACTACAGGAAAGATGTGATTAAGCTAGAGAGGGTGCAGAAAAGATTCACAAGGATGTTGCCTGGTTTGGAGGGCTTGAGTTATAAAGAGAGATTGGATAGGCTGGGTCTGTTTTCCCTGGAGCGAAGGAGGCTGAGAGGGGACATGATAGAGGTATATAAAATTATGAGAGGCATAGATAGGATAGATAGCCAGAGTCTGTTTCCCCTGGTAGGGGTGACTAAAACTCTGGGGCATCGATTTAAGGTGAGAGGGAGGAGGTTTAAAGGGGACCAAAGGGGTAAATTTTTCACATAATGGATATCTGGAATGAGCTGCCTGAGGAGGTGGTGGAGGCAGGAACAGTAGCAATATTAAGAGGCATCTGGGCAGGTACTTGAATGAGCAAGGCATAGAGAGATATGGAATTAATGCAGGCGGGATTAGTATAGATAGGCTTTATGGTCGGCATGGTCGCGGTGGGCCGAAGGGCCTGTATCCGTGCTGTACGACTCTATGCCTCTAACCATAGATCTACATGAAATGTTTGGATGCAAAAGATCCCAGAGAAAAGAAATTCACACAACCATCCAGAGACTAATACCTGGATTGGGCGGGTTGTCTTACGAGGACAGATTGGACAGGCTAGGTTTGTATCCGCTGGAGTTTAGAAGAGTAAGAGGCAACTTGATTGAAACATATAAGATCCGGAGGGGTCTTGACAGGGTGGATGTGGAAAGGATGTTTCCCCTTGTGGGAGAATCTAGAACTAAGGGTCACTGTTTAAAAATAAGAGGTTACCCATTTAAGACAGAGATGAGGAGAAATATTTTCTCTCAGAGGGTCGTGAGCCTTCGGAAATGTCTTCCTCAAAAGGCAGTGGAAGCAGAATCTTTGAATATTTTTAAGGCAAAGTTATATAAATTCTTGATAAGCAAGGGGGTGGAGGTTATCGGGGGTAGGTGGGAGTGTGGAGTGAGGTTACAATCAGAGCAGCCATGATCTTGTTGAATGGTGAGCAGAGTTGAGGGGCTGATCCTAATTCGTATGTTCTTATTTTCGTATACAGATCAGGAACAAAGTGAGAGGTAAGCCTACAACCATAAATCTGAGGTGAAGCTTGACACTAGAGCACAGATTAACATCATCTCACTTAGCCTCATAACAGCAGATCTTTCCTGAAAGTTTGAAAGAGAATGATAATCCAAAGAAAGATGCTCTGAAACCAAACAATGTTATTCTGATGGCATACAGTAGAACTGAGATTTGACAGCTGGAAATGATCCAAATCAGAGGGGCATACAAAGAAAAAGATGTTAACTGTCTGTTCTACGTCACTTAAACAGATGGTCCAGCTACGCTGGGGTTCAGCAGCTGTAAACCATGAAAGGCATCAATGAAGGTAGAAGATGGTATACCCATTGAAAAGCACTCTCCAATCAGAAGCAAAAAAGATCTGATCCAAATGTATTCAGAGTGTTTTGATAAGATGGTTGGATGCTTTGAAGATTTTGAGTATCACATCATCATTTACCCAGAGAAGAAACCAGTGATTCATCCCCCATGTAAAGTACCAATAGAGCTAAAAGGAAAGCTTGAAAGAGAGCTCCAAGAGATGGAAGAAGATAAAATGATTGCCAGAGTCATAGAGCCTACAGATTGGGTAAATTCCACTGTGGTGAGGGAGAAGCCAAATGGACAGCTACGAATTTGCCTAGATCCCAAAGATCTTATCAAGCCATAAAGAGGAATCATTACCCTACTCCAACACTGGAAGAGATCACGCAAGCACTGGCAGGGGCAGAAGTTTTCAGCAAGCTTGATGCCAAAAATGACTACTGGAACATTCTTGATGAGAATCTTTGCTGTTGACAACATTCAACAAACACTTTGGATGGTACAAATTCCTGCATCTACCTTCTGGCCTTAAAGTGAGCCAGCAAAAAAATAGACAAAACATACAGGGGATGCAAAGGAGCAATCAGCATAGCTGATGATATCCAGATCTTTGGCGTAGATGGAAAAGACCAAGATTACCATCTGCATGAAGCCATGGAGAGAACCCCCGAAAGCTGGGATCAAGCTACATGCAGACAAATACATTGTAAAGGTGACAGAATGCCAGTTCTTCAGAATGGTGTACACACCTAATGCAGTCAAGGGGAGACCTGAAAAAGTCACAGCTATCTCTGAGATGGAAGCTGCGAGAGACAAGAAATAGCTGAGGAGTTTTCTCAGCTTGATCCAGTACATGAATTCTTTCATACTTCACATGTCAGAACACACAGCAAACTTATGAGAGCTGATGAGAGAAGATGTTAAGTACCAGTGATCAGAGTCACATGATAGGAGTTTCAATAAACTCAAAGAAGTAATATTTAAGGAGCCAAGTCTGTCATACTTCAACAGATTGAAATCTGTCACTCTGGAAGTAGACGCTTCTGCAAACGGACTGAGAGTCTCCCTGGTACAAGAAAGAAAGTCAATAGCATTCACATCCAAAACCCTAACATCAGCTGAGATGCCAACATTGAAAGAGAGCTTTTGGCCGTGGTGTATGGCTGTGAGAAATTCCATACATATCTCTACAGGAGAAAATTCATAGTGGAGAGTGATCATTGTGCACTCGAACAGATCTACAAGAAAAATCTGTGTAGAGCACCGTCAAGACTACAGAGGTTACTCTTGAGTCTTCAGAGTTACAATTTCACTCTGAAATACAAGCCAGGAAGAGAAATAGTGCAAGCGGATACCCTATCTTGTCTGTCGCCACATGAGAAACATGAGATAACAGATCTAAGTGTAAAGATACATCGTCTAGTGGACGTGACGCCACTGAAATTGAGTCAAATCAGAGATGAGACCAGAAAAGATAAAGAGTTACAGGTGATCCCTTAGGAAATGATTCAGGGATGGCCAGATAAGATACAGAAAACACCACCAACAATACAGTACCTTGTGGCTGAACTCTCAGGGCTGTTTACACTTGATATTTGAGACTTGCCAATTTTGTGCAAGATCCCACCTAGACAGCAGACTACATAATGGGGTAGTCACATAAGGTTAGCAGTTGAGGTTGATTTAAAAGGCTGTGGGGCATTTTAAATGATGCATTTTCTCCTTGAACAGAAGGGAAGATACTTGATCTGCAGAGTTTTCATACAATGGAACTTCTCACCCATGAGTCAAATTTATTAATTTTGCAATAGAGTTCATGCTGCACAAACTTATGGCAATCTTCTACAGTAAGGAACATGACAGCAAGCTGGCAGGGCACAGTTAACAGCAAGAAAGCTGCTCGAAATACCCAAGGGACAGGATCCAAATGCACAAGATATGGCACTTGACAGCATGATAAAATTAGAAGATGCAACTTACACTGGAAAAGGTTATCATTGAAATTTTAAAGAGGCTTCATTTGAAAAATCTTCCAACACAATCTATCAGCATAATGTGTGTTTATTTATTGGCAGGCAGGAAGAGATACAAGTTGGGCACATGTTTGTCAGAAGTGCTCCTTAATCTTATATCATCTGAAGACTACTGTTGTGCTTAGAAGTCAAAATGACAAGAGTAAAAAAAGAACAGACCAAATTGAAAGAAGGCCAAGAAGTTACAAGCCCTTGACTCCTTTTGAGCAGATCATTCTAGACATCAACGGCTGTTATAACATCAAAGGAATAGTGGAGCATAAAGCCAGATACTCACCTTCCGGGATAGTAGCATGCTGTTCTTGTCATGTTTTGATCCCCTTTTCACTATCTGCTACAAAGCTATACAATCAGCAACAAAATATCATACAAAGTAGATTGCAATGCAAGCACTGTCTGAAGGTATCTTTTACAGATATTAACGACATTATAGGATATATTCTTCTGTTTTCATATGAATGGTAGAAAAGTGGCCTTCCATCTCACAGCATCTTGCATCATTTTCACCAATCAATACCGCTACATTCTATAGAAGATTAAGATAACGAACTAGAGGAAATAGTACCAGGTGAGGAAGAACAAGTGACGCTGGCAGGGGAAACAGAACCTTGCTGGCTGGGGAATTAACTTGTGGCCTTATTCAGTGGCAGTGCCTGGGGATTTGAATCTTCCAGCTCTACATATAAAAGAAAGTTGCTGTTTGAAAAGGACTATTTACAGGAGTCATTTGAATCTGTGCAAAATACCTTGCAAGGTCTGACAAGGAGTGTACAGTCCACTAGCTGCATCCGTGTAGTTGTACAGTGAGAGTGCTCAACACTACAGCCTACTATGGAGTGTATGGCAACTCCAGAAGGATCTGCTGTGGAGCCTCAGTAATACAGGATCCATGCAGAGTCTGTAAAAGCTCAAGCTACTATTATAGAAGACCTGGAACAACCTACATGAGGCAATCTTTTCTGGCTTCAAGTGCAAATGGATTGGATGGAGAGAACTTTGAGTCAGGGCTTCGCATACACTGACCTCAACTCTGCTCCCTCATGGATCATTGGGCATTATGAGGGAGTGCCCAGATGCAGGGGTACAACTGAAGTAGGCAGAAATTAGGTTACTGTACCTCTAGTCAATGATACATGTGCCCGTCCAATCCAAATTACTTTAGAGGTACCAGTAAGTTGGCAAGACCAGTCAACTACAAGAACAGCAGATGTAACTGAATAAATCACAGGACCATCTCAGGGGGTACACAGCCAACTGATTCCAAGTAACACCCATTGAAGCCCAGCAGGAAGTGAGGTTGTTGGATGCCTCTTAGTAAAGCATCAGTCACCTGTTTGACACCTCTTTGGACAGCAAGTTGGCTAATGCAACAAATATTCCCAATCATAGCCTGGAAAGAGTTGGAGGCATAAAGGTTGAGAGTCTTTTTCACTATTGACTGCCACTGACAATGTTGCTTCTATGGTGAAAGCTGTGTGCACGTATCTGTGAAGCAGCTCTGTAACTGCTTCCCTGCTGAATGTTAGCCTGCACAGCCTATGCTCCTCCGCTATGGCTGGCCTAGAAATATAATGGCTGGCCCATTGGTGAGTGCAG
This sequence comes from Heterodontus francisci, assembly GCF_036365525.1. NCBI lineage: Eukaryota > Metazoa > Chordata > Chondrichthyes > Heterodontiformes > Heterodontidae > Heterodontus > Heterodontus francisci. The sequence goes on along the minus strand of NC_090387.1, from coordinate 24,283,630 downwards.
GCAGACGTGCCTGGTTCTCCTTTCAGCCCTGGATTTCTCTCAGTGCTAAATATGCAGTAGAATGACTTCACACAGAACAACCCTGGTAGACGTTGCCAGATTCCTTCTTATAGGTCTGGATTTGTAATGTAAAAGAAGACTGATAAAGCCCAAATTTTTACACATACTACAGCACATGACTACTTCTGTTGGCAATTTATATAATGTTGCACTTCTCAGTTCATTCAAGGTCAATGAGCTTGTAAGCAACATCACAGTAATAACATTTTATGAATCATTATAAGTATAGCTTATTTGTCAGTAATAATTTTCTCATTATACTTGTTCTCTATTGACAATGTCACAGTCTGCCTGCATCAGACAAAATATTAATATTAGGTTATATTTATCGAATTCATTAAGTTCAAGCAAATGACTGTTTTGATCTATTTTAATAAGGAAATCATATACAGCATTGATGTATTATGCATTGCAGTTAGGAGGAAAGATTCAATTATTGGCTTGTTAACGCATTCCTATTACTTAGTCCATAACCTTCTATGTTGGAGTAAAACTTTTTTGTTCCATTCTTTGCTAAAAGTGTCAATTTTTACATCAGTCTTGCACATGTAGATGTTTTTAGTTGTGTACTAAGCAGTTTCATTATAATTTGCTTGACCTTCTATGGACTTTTCAAGCACTCATCATTTAAATGAAAAATATCATCTCAAACAAGTCCTAAGGGAATCAATGGCACAAATTTTTAAATGCTTGTGATGGAAAGAAGGAAATATTAGCCAATGTTAATTAGAAGCAAATTTATTAAAAGGTAGTGCTAATTAGAAAATGGCAACACCCACGTACAATTTTTAAACAGCTGTTGTAGAGAAATTTCTAATTGCACTTTATTATCAATTTATGGAGGTTGGAAGTTAACAACTTTGAACCAGTTGTTAGCATACATTTAAGGGTCAATGCACTATAATTGGATATAACTACTAAAAGTAATAGCTATTAAAAAGTTTGATTCTATCAAAGTCTCTATATTAAATGTTTTGGGGTATGTCAGAACCATTTATATGAAGACTGTGCTATTAAACTTCTTCCAAATATCTCCTGTCCATTTAGTTTATATTACCACCTTACATAGAATTAATATTCAGCCCAAAACCTGTGCCGGACCCCTGATATCCTCTTTTTCAAGAAACACTATTCCGTTAATAGAAGACTTAGAAGCCACTTGCTCCTTCATTGGTGGATCTTATCAATAGCTGCATCAACCCAATATTTACATTTTCTCTCTCACGGTTAGATAAACTGCAGCCAAATAGTGACAACAAATTACATTTACAGCAGTTTTAACATAGCCAACAATCCCAAGGTATTTCATAGGCCTCAGACCTCAGTTGAAGTGGGAGGAGAGATTGCTAAAGTTGTGGTCAAAGGGATAAGATTTAAGGAGGTTTTTGAACGTAGAGAGAGATGCAGTGGGGTAGGTAACTTTAAGAAAAGAATTGTAGATCATGGGCTCAAGGTAATTGAAGTTTTTGGTACTGATTGCAGAGCTGAGGGTTGGTGGGAGGAAGGTGGGGTGGGAGGAGGTGTGATTGGTGGGAGGAGAGAATGGATAGTAGACTAGAGTTGGAAGAGCAGGTGTTGTGGTTAAGGGTGTAGGGCTGGAGGAGGTTTGAGGAAGGATGGATTGTGACCATGAAGAATTTATAGATTAGGATGCAGAATTTGAAATCAAAGCAAAGCATAGGGAGTCAAAGGTTGGGGGGTTCAGTAGAGGTCGCCAAGGACAGGAGTGATAGTTTAGTTTAGTTTAGAGATACAGCACTGAAACAGGCCCTTCGGCCCACCGAGTCTGTGCCGACCATCAACCACCCATTTATACTAATCCTACACTAATTCCATATTCCTACCACATCTCCACCTGTCCCTATATTTCCCTACCACCTACCTATACTAGGGGAAACTTATAATGGCCAATTAACTTATCAACCTGCAAGTCTTTGGCATGTGGGAGGAAACCGGAGCACCCAGAGGAAATCCATGCAGACACAGGGAGAATTTGCAAACTCCACACAGGCAGTACCCAGAATTGAACCCGGGTCGCTGGAGTTGTGAGGCTGCGGTGCTAACCACTGCGCCACAGTGGGATTCAGAGCAGAAATGGAACAGACTTCCTGAACCTATCCATTGTATGACAGCAGTAGAAACAATTATAGAGTCAGGATCATTAGCACGTTAAGTTTGATAATCAAAAACAAAGTAATAATGAGGAAACATAATCAGATTTTAGTTCAACAGAAAGCATTGTTACACAAAATGATACTAAATATTACATAAAATCACCTTAGAATATGAAAGAAAATTGTTTTATGCAGTGACTACTGCATCTGACAAAACATTCAAGGGCTGAAAAGGGTTAAGCTGATATAAACATCCCATAATATGGTTTTTCATTACTAAAATTGGAGTTAGTCTTACAGTGATGTATCGTATTCAGGTCAGATCAAATTGATCTTGGATCATTTTTAATCTCTCAACATTTAGATTTGATTCTATCCCAGTCCTATTCAACTATTAGGCAGTATCGGATTGTCAGCCCAGTGGATATGCATTGATTCTTGAGGCAGAAGTAACCAGGGATTTGAATTACTCAGAATTGAATCGCATTGCTGTGTAGCTGCTTTGAGCCAGAATCAGGAAATGGTGTGTTCTCACTCCAAATAAGATAAATAATTCAAGATATTGAGATAGAAATCAGCTGAACCTCCAGGTAGAACTAATAATTTTTTCAATGCCTGTTATATCCAGAGAAATAAAAGGTAAAGAAACAACAAGTTGATAGTCAAATAAGGTTTGTAAATAAATGTAATTTTACGTTTGCAAAATCCACATATTTTTATTTGCATCAAATGCATGAATTAATTAATTAAAATAAAATAAAAACAGCTATGTCATTTTAACTGAGTAAACTACAAAAGGACTGTCAATAATAGGACAAACACTGAATCCCCGACTATCGACATCTTGGGGGTCTCCATTGACCAAAAGCTTAACTGGATCAGCCATATTCACACTGTGGCTACAAGAGCAGGGCAGAGGCTCTGTACTCTGAGGCGAGTAGTTCACCTCCTGACACCACAAAACCTGTCCATCGTCTATAATGTGTAAGTCAGGAAATGTGACAGAATACTCACCCCTTACCTGGATGGTTAAAGTTACAACATTCAAAGCATTTAGCATTATCCAGGACAGAGCGGTTCAATTGGTTGATACCCCAGGCACTGAACTCAATACCTACTCCCTCCATCATCAACACACTGTGACTGCAGTATAGTCAATATACTGACTCGGTTGCTGTTCCTTCATGATCATTGTTACAATATCCTGATATTCCATACATAGCACCATTATGGAAGTAACATCACCACATGGACTTCAGCAGTTCAAGGAGAAAGCCCACTACCATTTTCGCAGGCTACTAGGGATCGGTAATAAATATGGCCATGCCAGTGTCACGTGCATCACAAAAATATATATTTCTTTTAATATTCACTTGCCATCTAAGTGAACATCTAAGTAGTATCAAAATAGAGAAAAGGCAAAAGTCAAAATATCAACTTAACAACATATAATTGTTGTATACAAGGATTCAAAAATATTCAACTTTTTATGAAGTAATATCCTCAGAATAGATCAAATCTAATATTGCCCTTCAGCTGCAAGCTTTGCAACTTGTGTAATAGGATTTCAGTAGCAATGCAAGCAATGATTACATTGCTAGCCCAAACAATTGTGGAGTGGGGCAAGGCAGAAGCCAACACACATGAGTTCAAGTACATTCATAGAACACCAGTTATCCGCCTCCAATTTTATTCAATGTCTCTCACCCAATGATAAGAGGTGATTGTACTGCTCATTCTAATATCTGGTATATAACGCAGTGCTGAATTATTTGTCACGTGCACCCATTCCCACTGCAGCAACAGGACAGACACTACTATACTGTTTTTACCAACTGTTTTTTTAAATAAAATTTAAGGAAGAAGAAAGCTATCTTTCAAATAGCTTGAACAATTTGAGGAGGAAATGATAATCAATGATTGTCGCTCTTTAGTTGTGTAAGGGTTAATGCATATATTTTTAGATTGAAAATGCTTACTAAGCATTGCTATCAGTAATGTATGGATTGACTGCAAAGCTCTTTGAAGCATTGTATGTTGAAATCACTCTGCAGCAACAGTTGAAGAAGCTCACCATATGTAAGTCATAGTTAGGGTAATGGGGTGTACCGAATTGAATTGCCTTTTAATGAGGTTCACAGTTATGTGAGTATGACTGTTACCTTCCAACAGGAGGTTGAAGCATTCCAGTGATGTTGCAGTAGTCTAGCATTTTACATGTTTGCATTTTGGCTACTGATAATTTTAATTGTAGGATTTGTTTTCTCTGTGATCCAACTTAAATTGACTCAATTTCAGAGCACGTTGCTGGATCGTGTGTAAAAGCTGTCAATCTTCAAAAGATTTGTAATTAATATGATGGTTACAGGATAAATGCAATGGCTGATGTGTGATGTTAGGCTGCAGCACTCCAGAACTATGGCAGCTGTAGTCTTGTACAAAAGAATGTAGACAATTGTGAGGAAGATTTCATGTGCAGTTCTGAGATCTGGATTCCAAAATATACCAAGATTAATCATTTTCATTCATAGTTTAAAAGATTTTATCATTGAACAGAAGACTATGGTCACACTATTCTAAATTATAATAGCTTGTCCATCTGTTTATCATTTCCAATAGGGAAATGAAATACTCAATGGGATGCACAGGCTGTTGCATATTACCAGCAGTAGTCACAAAATGCTTTTAATCAGCTGAAAAACCCCATGCATTGTTTATATTGTTTTCAACATAGAAAAAAATCCATGCAAGTTTTCATTAATAGATCATCTTGCAACACAAGTTCTTTTCAACTGCTGTGTAAAAATAGCAGTTAGTGTGCACCCAGTTACTGGGGAATACTCATTTAAAGGCAAAACCTATCCAAGCACAGATGCGTTCCATTTACATTCTTTGTAGGCCACGGAATTGATGTTTCAATCCAGAACATCCCATGTGAGCCAGTTCATTGAGTGTTAGGATAGTAAAGGGGGCAGAAATCCGTAGTTCTTGCTGTTCACCCCTTTTACGCATGGTACACATTTCTGCCAGGCATGCACAGAAGCTCCTATTTAGAATAAGCAGGAGTTCCATTATCATATGCTAATGATATCGTCATGCTAGGCCCCCACTTGCCAAGAATGAGGCACATTAATTTTGTCATGAACATTGATTTTAAACTATTACTGGAGTGAAGAAAGGACTTGTTAAACAGATCAGCCATAGCTGGAAATTATATTTGTATATTAACAGACAGTGTTTGGAAGGACAAAGCAGCCATTCCCTGACACACTCAACCCACAATGAACTTTTGATCACCAGGCATTGAGGGTGGGGGAGCTCGCATTCCAGGTTGACTGCTAAGATAGCTGAATACACAAACAGACATGGTCAAACCAGCTAGTCATATGACTAATCTGCTGGACAACCTGAGTTTTTTGAATTTGTACCATCAGTTTGGGCAGAAAGTCTGTTTGCTCCTGGACTGAGAAGATCTCTCTCCTGTCTGCTCCCATCTCTTTCTCACAAGCCTTTGAATCCACTGAAGACACATGAACCCCAAGAGAGAAAAGTCGCCTACAGCAAACAAGTTTTAAGAAGAATACTGGGCCTCAACAAAAAGCAAGATCTATCTACAATCAATGACTCTACAGTGAGCTCGAAGACCCATAACAAAAACTCTTCAGATATTGCCTCAAACTTTTCCATTTTATTTCTTCGGCTCTTTTCTGTCTCTACTTGCATGTGTGTATCGTGTATGCATGCTAGCATGGGCGTGTCGTGTATCCGTAGGCATCAACTGAATTAGAGTTTAAGTTTAGATTTAAGTTTAATAAATTTCAACTTTTCTCCTTTTAACCTAAGAAAGCCAGTCTGTGCTGGTTTCTTTGCCTTATAATTGGAAAGCGGTGAACAAGGATTCACCAAGGGGGAGCTAAAAACACGGTGTGTTTAAAATTAAACCCTGTTCCAGGTGAAGGCTGAAAGGGAACCCTAGACACCTTTCTCACCTGGTCGTAACAATATGGAAGCACTATTCTGACACCTCCCACATGTTTTTTGAACTGTACTGCATCTCTTCTACAGGGTATCCTTTTAAATGGGCTGGGTGCTGAGGAATGCATCGAAATAAGTTTGAAGGTATAGAAAAAACAGTAATTCAGCAATTGTGAGAACATGAGATGGATTTTAAAGCCACTGCACCATCAGGAACAGTGGCAGGGGAGCAATGAAAATCAGTACAGTGTAGGCCCGCCACTGACCCTCACAGAGGCTGGCCCCGTGCCAATCTTGGCGGCAGCGGCAAGGTCCTGTGGTGGCCGCCCCACTGCTCAGCAACAGGACCCCCATTTCAATATATAAACTAACTTACATACCCAATTTAATGAGGGTCCCGGTGCCTCCTTAATCACCGCATCAATATTCATTCGGGCAGCCGACAATGCTATGCCTTCGAATTCCCATTCGGGGAAACATGGCGTGACACCTGTGGGGTGGGGGGAGGAGGATTTTTTTCTCTGTGCAGATTGGTCGGTGGGGGGGTTATGGGAAGGGGAAAAGGGCAGAGTTGCCAAACTTTAAGGGGGGGAAATCAAATTCTCAAAATTTGAATTCCATGGGTGAAAGGGCATGAATGTTTGGAAATGCCAGTAAGGGTGGGGGGGGATGGGGGAATGCATGGAAAGGTCATTTAATTCTGTTTTGCGAAAATTTAACTTACCTGACCCTTTAAATTTTAAATGCCCATTGAGGGCTGTAAGCCCTTTAAAAATGGTGCCACGCCTATGCATTGGCGCCGGACGCCATTGCCAGGGATGGCTCACGTGCCCCCTCCACATCATCATGGGGGCGAGTGCTGTGGCTATCGTGGTTGCTCCGTGACACGGTGCCCGTGCGGGCAGGCCGCATTTTTCTACTTCAGCTTCGGCGGCAGACTCTTAAATGACTCGTTTACTTTCCCCTGGGACTTAGGTCAAGCTTTGTTTTTTGTATTCGTTCATGGGATCTGGGCATCACTGGCCGGGCCAGCGTTTGCTGTCCATCATTAATTGCCCTTGAACTGAGTAGCTTGCCAGGCCATTTCAGAGGGCAGTTATGAATCAACCACATTGCTGTGAGTCTGGAGTCACATGTAGGCCAGACCAGGTAAGGACAGTAGATTTCCTTCCCTAAAGGTCATTAGTGAACCAGATGGGTTTTTACAACAATCAGCGATAGTTTCATGGCACTATTGCTAATTAGATTTTTTATTAATGAATTTAATTTAAACTCCACCAGCTGCTGTGATGGGATTTGAACCCATGTCCGCAGGGCATTAACCTGAGCCTCTGGATTGCTAGTCCAGTGACATTACCAATACACCACCATATCCCTGAGCCCTGGTTCCAATTGTTTTGATTTTTCTTTTCTCCCCAGAACCATTACTACATCAATAGATGCTTGGAAGAAGAAGAGGAGGACCACGAAAGGAATGTTAGGTACTTCAGGCTGTGCAAGACGTGCTGTGAGCTAATATGCAAATACCAACACACTTGCATCAGCAGGCAGAGATGATCAGTCCTCATTTTGACAAATGATTAGTGCGTGTGTCATTGCTCATCAGATGGCACTGGGGCTGGATTTTGTTGAGGTCCTGACATCAGGATCTGTCACGGGGGCGGGCGCTAGTAGATTGTACCGGCAATGGCTCGCTACGGAGTCCACCGCCTGGAGTACCAGGCACAATCTTCCCGGCAGCGGTGAGGCTCCATGGCAGCACCCCCCCCTCGACCCCAATCCCCACCCCCCTGCCGCTTGGTGATGGGACCCGACTTTGAATAGTAAATTAAGAAAATTAATACATTTAAACAAAATTGTCAGCGATCTTACCTGCTGCTCAGGATCTTCTGAGCGATGGCCGGCAATCACGCACCTACACTTTCCCGTCCAAAGAAAGCTGGCACCTCCGAGGTGGGGAAGGGGATTACTTAGGATTTTGAGTGTATTGGTGGGGGGTGGGGGTGGGGTTTGGTGTCAAATGTGCATTAATAGTGTAGGGGAGGTACGAAGGGGCGAGCTCTACACTTTGAACAGTTGTGGGGGGGGGGAAGGTCAAGTCTTGCATGTAAGTCTTTTTGAGGGAGCAGAGGGCAACTATTATCTGTAAGTGTTATGGGGGGGGGGGGGGGGGGGCGGGAAGGGGCGACATTTTCTATTGCAGTGTACTGGGGGGGTGGATACAGTTTTAAAAATTTAAATTTAACAGCTAGTCTGGCTGCCCTTTAAAATGTCGCCAGCCAGCACCTGCACACAGGCAGCTGATGCCATTGCCAGCGTCGCAGAGCCCGCCCCCTCTACGTGGGTGGGGGATGGCCGGACTGACGTACTATCTTGATCCGCCGTGTGGTAGATCACGTCGACATGGCAGCGTGCGCATGTGGGCCGCCATTTTTCTTGCCACTCCCACGGCGGGAGAATAAGATCTAGTGGCCAACTGTGCTGCAAATCATTGATGGCAAAGATGGGCCTCCTCCTCTGGCAACAGGTCCTGGATGTATTCAAAATAGCTGAGGGGTTATTGCATTCTTTGAACCCTCACAAAGTCCTCGTCTGCATCTCAATTATTCAGTACATTAAAAAAAATCCTAAAAGAATACTCATCTCTTCTATTTGTAAGGTATGATGTCAAACCTTGGAGAAACCAAGAATAATGAAGTTGGGAAAATGTCCCAAAACACAAAAATGGAAGACTACCCTCCAAAAAAACAAATGGTTTAATAAGATATAATTCTTTAAATTGCCTAACCCTTATTTAAATAGACCTAATTTGCAAATGGGTGTTTCCCCCTCTAAAGATCTTCAGATCTTCTACCAATTCCTTTTCAAATGCTTTCTTCAGTACAGCCGAGGACTTCTGTACACACAATTGTTCTGAGTGAAGTTTCAGCTTCAGGTGGAGCCAGAGGTACTAAGTTTAAAATAATATTTTAATATTTAAATGACAGTGCCCTTCGGGTAACACGACCTTAATATTCAACCCCAAATCATGCCACGCAAAATTGGGTATGCAAGGAAGCATACAATTTCCCATGACCAATTTTGTGACCTCCAATCATTGCATGTGAGGTCCCGTTGGCACCTCAAAGCCTCACAGCACTGGGGGTTTTATTGGGGGTTTTTTCATGCAGTTTACTAAGAACGTTCTTTCTGACCAAAGAAGGTCTGTTGAAGGAAGTGTTAGATCTTTTAAAACTATCTGAATTTGAAAAATTAATTTTTTAATAAAGAGCTGAAATATCTCTCTCAAATTAATAGCATGAGAAATATTAATTTAGTGCAGTTTAGTTATAAATATTTAATTGCAGTCTTTCCTATTTAATGGCCTATATGAAACCATGAATACTCTCTCGGCTCTGTAACCTACCCCAATCTTCATTAATTTTATAATTTGAAATGGATTTATAATGAGTGAGCATTTTTAATTTAATTTTAAATGAGTTTGAACATTTCTCCCCTTATTACGACAATGAAACCTTATTACTATCAAAATCCCTTTATGAAGAGAAAGTTAAAAAGTCCTAATGTAGTTAATCATTCAGACAGTTCTTGATCCAATGATACTTAATTTCCATTTTGACACAAAAATAATATTTCATTATAAATGGAACAAAGACGAAGGCTCAACTAGGCAGAAAACTGATGAGGTGCAAATTGAGCTGTTTTTAAGTATATTTATTGTACCCTCCTCTGTGCTGTGCACAGGCAACACCACTTTCCATAATATGCTATGTACATGCAGATAGGTAAAACATTTCTGTGGTACGGAGACCATTTTTAATAACCTGTCATCAGTTTCCTGATATCATGGTAGCCTGCTGACTGGTGGTTATCTTGAGTCTTTTGATAAAACCACATTCCTATTCACTCAATTCTCCCTGACAGTATTTTTAGGATGGCAGATTAACCGAAACAGCCTCATATACTTTATAATATTAAAATTAAGCTTCCTTGAAGTTTCAAGAACTGCAAAGCTACAACATGCAAATTAGTAAAGGGTTCTACTTTATAACTGTTTTGCCACAACATACTTACTGTAATTTCCAATGGCAGAAAGGTTTAGTCAGTTCTGTAGAGGTGTTTATGAGACATGATATTCTTTCCCTCTTGTAAAAAGAGTTATCTGCTTTGATGTAAGTACAATATCAAGTGAAAGCTTGTTGAGTTTGGCACCTTTCACCTCTGGCGCTTGAGTTTAAATCCAGCACAGACCAATGGAATGAAGGACTTCTCTGTTCTTTGTGTGCATGTTTGTGTCATGAGTGTAGGCCCAATTCCTAATGGGCATGAGGCCAGAATACAAATGTTTCTTAGCTGCCAGTCACATTCAGAGAAGCGCTAAGATGGCTATTGTTGGAAATAGGAAAATATTGTACCAGTGCAGTAGGAGGTACCCTTCTGAGGTTTGAGCTGAGTCACATTGTTGGGCAGTGTGGAAAAAGATTTAACCTGCAATTAACCATTGTGTGTATAACCTGGGAATGTATGATGTTGGCACTTGATTCATTAAATGGAAGCATTCCATTTTTTAGCACTAATATCCCTCACCTTGATGAGCAAAAAATTCACTTTAAAGCAAAGACAGGGAAAGAAAAAAAAATAGGGTGAACATCTTTAAACAAAAGCAAAATACTGCAGATGCTGGAAATCTGAATTAAAAACAGAACATGCTGGAAATACTCAATAGATCAGGCAGCATCTGTGGAGAGATAAACATAGTTAACATTTCAGGTTGATGACCATTCATCAGAACTGGCAAAGGTTCGAAAAGTAATAGGTTTTGAGCAAGGGAAAGGGAGAAGGGGGAAGAACAACAAAAGGCAAGATCTGTGATTAGGTGGAGGCTGGAGAAATTAAATGACAAAAGTGCAAAGCTAAGTGAAGAAACAAAAGATGTGTCTGAATAAGGTGTAAATGGCAACTGTTTGAACACAAAGTAAGGGATTAAGAAAGATACAAGGGGGAAGAGCAAAAAAAAGGAAAAAAGGAAAAAATAGGAGCAGAGGTTATGATCTAAAATTCTTGAACTCAATGATGACTCCGGAAGGCTGTAAAGTGCCCAGTATAAAGATGAGGCGCTGTTCCTTGAGCTTGCGTTAAGCTTCATTGGAACACTGCAGCAGGCCAAGGACAGAAAGGTCAGAGTGGGAGCAAGGTGGAGAATTAAAATCACCAGCAACAGGAAGATCAGTGTTGTGCTTGTGGACTGAATGGAGGTGTTCCACAAAGTGGTCACCCAGTCTGTGTTTTGTCACCCCAATGTAGAGGAGACCACATTGTGAGCAGTAAATATAGTATATTAAATTGAAAGAAGTACAAGTAAATCGCAGTTTCACTTGGAAGCAGTGTTTGGGGTGAGAAGGTGAGAAGAGAGGAGGTGAAAGGGCAGGTGTTGCATCTCCTGTGCTTGCACTGAAAGGTACTGTGGGAAAGGGAAGATGAGTTGGGGTTGATTGAGCAGTGGACCGTGGCATTACGAAGGGAACAGTGCCTTGGAATGCTGAAAGGACAAAGGGAACACTATCATGGTCCTAGGAGTGTCCAATCTATTTCAAGCACTTCTGCTCTCACCCTTTCCCCTCCCTCCCAGGGTTCCCTTGTCCTCACTTTCCACCTCACCAGCCTCTGTATTCAACGGATCATCCTCCGCCATTTCCACCACCTCCAGCGTGATGCCACCACCAAACGAATCTTCCTCTCCCCTCCCCGTTAGTAGTCTGTCCATGTTTAAAGTTATGAATAGGACATGCCTTTACTGGGCATGACAATATGCTTTAAGGTGGCAGGGCAGGTAGATAGAGTGGTGAAGAAGGCATATGGAATGCTTTCCTCTATTGGCCGAGGTATAGAATTCAAAAGCAGGGATGTAATGCTGAAACTATATAAAATGCTGGTTAGGCCACAGTTGGAGTATTGCGTGCAGTTCTGGTCACCACATTACAGAAAGGACATCATTGCTCTAGAGAGAGTACAGAGGAGATTTACAAGAATGTTGCCAGGGCTCGAAAGTTGCAGATTTGAGGAAAGATTGGATAGGCTGGGGTTGTTTTCCTTAGAACAGAGGAGGCTGAGGGGTGACTTAATTGAGGTGTACAAAATTATGAGGGGCCGACATAGAGTAGACAGGAAGGACCTGTTTCCCCTCGCGGAGAGGTCAATTACCAGGGGGCACAGATTTAAGGTGATTGGTAGAAGGATTAGAGGGGACATAAGGAAAACATTTTCACCCAGAGTGTGGTGGGTGTCTGGAATTCACTGCCAGGCATGGTGGTGGAGGCAGAAACCTTCAATTCTTTTAAAAGGTACCAGGACATGCACCTGAAGTGCTGTAACCTGCAAGGCTATGGACCAGGTGCTGAAAGGTAGGATTAGATTGGGTGGCTAGTTTTGTTTTTCCGGCTTGCACAGACACAACGGGCTGAATGGCCTCCTTCTGTGCCGTATGGTTCTAGTTGTGATTACAGTAAGAACAAGTATGCAACCCAGCTTGCTAAATTTCAGGTATTTTAACTGTATTCTGGAAAATTATGTACATGTACCATTTTACATTTTAATGTATAAGATGTTTTTTAAGGGGGGAGGGAGCGTGATTTATGTGTTGAACTGGCTGAGCATTTTATATACTGCCTCTCTGTTGGAGAGATATAAATAAAACGAGTTCAACAATGGCTGCTTACAGTAAGACCTCAGCTGGAATTTAAAGTCGGCGGCGGGCGAAAACGATGGCGGTCCAACCATGCAGGGGCTACAGGTCATGGAGCTGCCGCAATATTAAGTGCAGCAGCTCATTTAAATAACCGGGGCGGACCGCCCTCCACCCCCACCACCAATAATGTGGAGGGGGCAGGCTGTCCGTCCCCGTCAATGGCGTTAGCTGCCTGTGTGCCATTTTTAAAGGGCTTCGAGCCCTAGCTTTCAATTTACATATTTAAAGAAAAACTTAATTTTAAAAAATTTAATGCATTTATTCTGCCCGTCTCCCACCCTTCCATTAACAATTAAATTAATTTCTTGCCCTCTCTCCCAAAACACTAACCTTGCCCGCCTGAACGTGCACCCCCCAAAGTACATAAACTTTACACTATAACCCTTCCCCCAATTCTCTACACCAATAATATGACTGACCCTGCTCCCTGCATCCCCCACACACACACTGAGAAACCTACCTCTTCCCCCTTCTCCACCAATGTTCTGCCTCGGTTCCCGGACAGGGATCCAAAGGCATGGGAGTGCCGGCCACCGGCATCAGTATTGCACCAGGACAGATGGTTGGGGCGGGTGGGGGGGGGGGGGAATGTAAAGATAATTAATTCAGTGATTTTAATTTATTTACAGATGTTAATGGCAGTCCCGTTGTTGAGCGGCAGGGAGGTGCCACCATGAGGCCTTGCCGTTGCCGGCAATATCGGGCAGGGCCATCAGGGTGTCGGGGTGCGTGGAGGCCCTCTCCCGGAGGCATTTTCCAAGCACCCCCCCCTCCCGCCACAACCCCTGACGTCAGGAGGTCTGTAAAATTCAGCCCCTCATATTATACTTAGTGGATACACAACAGAAAGATGATAAGATGGGATTGAATTCTTGTTTTAACATTTCATTTGAGAGATGATGGTCTGAAGAACATTATGATACACCTCCCAAAGTTGATTTTGAGGAAGTTTGAACGATTTGGAAGATTGCTTCATGTGTCTGCACATCGTGTTCAGGTACAGCTCAGTGAGTTAGCATGGTACGTCACTGAAACAATATGGCAGTGAAGACATATTGTGGGACAATGGGGGAATTCAACCCTAACAAAGAAGGTTACACATTTCGGTGTAAGCTAACAAAATAGGGGATGATGATAGAGTGAATGTTTTCCTCCATGATGGGGCCAGATGCTTTTGAGGTGGTGTTTAACCAATATTTCCCAGAGGACCCCAGTACTTTGGACTATTCTGAAATTAATGAGTTTCTGGATTCATATTATGGCATGACCAAGAATGAAATTGCACTGCGAGTTGTATTCCGTGAAAGGAAGCAGTTGCCAAGTGAGTTTATTGCACATTATGAGCTTAATTTTACCAGCCCCTCGATGTCAGGGGTCGTGGTGGCGGGGCCCGTAAAATACATGTGGGAATGGCCCACCACGACCCCCGATGCCGAGAAGACCCTACTGCATTTTACCGGCGGTGGCGAGGCCTCGGTGTGGCCCCCCCCCCCCCCCTCCACCGCCAAGTCGTGGGGTTTTCATTTGCCTACTCAAACTTATTCAAAAAAATGTTAATGAACTTACCGGTGGCCAGAAGTCCCGTTCCTTCCGAATCCTGTTTTGGAATTCAAAGTGAGACACTGGTGGGGAGGGGGAGGAGTGACATTATCAATGCGGGAGGTGGGGCAAGTGGGAAAAACACTTTATAGTGGCTGTGGGGATGGTGGGAAAGTGTTGAGGGGCAAATGTGACGAGATTGACGGGGGGAAGTTTGGGTTGGGAATAAAATAAATTTTCGACATATAGGCCAATCAAAAAACCATTGGGGGGCGAGGGGTTTGTTGGGAAAGGGCCTCCAGCTTTTAATTATTTTTTATAAGAAAATGACCAATAATATCACTTTAAAAATGCAAATGTTTTCTAAGGGCTTGAAGCCCTTTAAAAATGGTGCCAGTGCCTATGCAGTGCTGATGGACGCCATTGATGGGGACAGAGTGGCTACCCCTCATAGACCCATAGAGTCATAGAGAGATGCAGCACTAAAACAGGCCCTTCGGCCCACTGAGTCTGTGCTGACCAACAACCACCCATTATATACTAATCCTCCATTAATCCCATATTCTCTACCACATCCCCACCATTCTCCTACCTACCTACCCACACTAGGGGCAATTTACAATGGCCAATTTACCCATCAACCTGCAAGTCTTTGGCTGTGGGAGGAAACCAGAGCACCCGGCGGAAACCCACGCGGTCACAGGGAGAACTTGCAAACTCTGCACAGGCAGTACCCAGAACCGAACCTGGGCTGCTGGAGCTGTGAGGCTGCGGTGCTAACCACTGCACCACTGTGCTGCCCCTTTATGTCATCAAGGGCGGCCGCTCCGCCCCCTCCATTTAAATGAGCCCCAGTGCGAAATATCGCAGGGGCTCAGCGGCAGCGCATCCACCCCTGAAGGCCGCTAATAAAATTCATCCCAATATTCTTGAATTGAAGAAACTCTCTCATAACTGTGGGTAAGGCGTGAACTTAGAAGTCTATCTTAGAGACACATTTGTTGGAGGTCTAAAGAACAGTAAAGTCCAGGCCAAGTTTTTGAGTAAAGGCAATGAACTGGTGTGAAAGGAGGCCTGTGATGAGGCCATAGCCACGAAAATGGCAGAAAGAGATAGTTGCAGATTGCAAGGAAGTTCTTCTCCTGAGCCAACATAGGGTACACCGGATTTCAACAGGAATCAGGCCACGGCAGCCAAGTTCACAGACTCAGAGTCAGAAATTTAGATGCTACCATTGCTGTGGTGGCCACCAACCATCTAAATTACCCCATTTCCAGTCAAAGTTATCCAGATGGCATGGAGGAGTAGAAGTAACAGTAATGCTCCAGGTCATGGTAAAGCTCCAGGTTACAGCAATGTCGCAGTCATGGTAGATCTAAAGCTAGTTCAGGAGCCTAGAAGTCCTTGAATGTGCATATGATAGTAATGGAAACAGAAGTTTATGTTATTGAGCAGGAAGATCAAGAATTGCACTCAGTCAGAAAGCAAGAAAAACAGCACATGGAAGATGAAAGAAAAAGGGCTGAAGATATAGTTCCAGCACCCACAGTAAAAATGAAAGTCAGAGATTCACAACTTACTTTCATCATTGATACTGCTGCAGCAAAGTCTGTTATCTCAGAAGGAGAGTTTAAGAGGCCCCTAAGTCACATTCCCTTGTGCAAAACTGGTGTGAAAGTGACTAGTTATTCCAATAACAGTATTCCAGTGTTAGGTGAAATTAGTGTTAGGGTTTAATATGATGATGCATCCTATTCACAGAATCCAGAATCACAGAATAATACAGTGCAGAAGAGGCTCTTTGGCCCATTGAGTCTGCACCGATGCATTAAAACACCTGACCTGTCTACCTAATCCCATTTGCCAGCACTTGGCCCATAGCCTTGAATGTTATGACGTGCCAAGTGCTCATCCAGGTACTTTTTAAAGGATGTGAGGCAACCTGCCTCTACCACCCTCCCAGGCAGTGCATTCCAGACTGTCACCACCCTCTGGGTAAAAAAGTTCTTCCTCAAATCACCCGTAAACCTCCTGCCCCTCACCTTAAACCTGTGACCCCTCGTAACTGACCCTTCAACTAAAGGGAACAGCTGCTCCCTATCCACCCTGTCCATACCCCTCATAATCTTGTACACCTCGATCAGGTCACCCGTCAGTCTTCTCTGCTCCAATGAAGACAACCCAAGCCTATCCAACCTCTCCTCATAGCTTAAATGTCCCATCCCAGGCAACATCCTGGTGAATTGCCTCTGCACCCCCTCCAATGCAATCACATCCTTCCTATAATGTGGCGACCAGAATTGCACACAGTACTCCAGCTGTGGCCTTACCAAAGTTCTGTACAACTCCCACATGACCTCCCTGCTTTTGTAATCTATGCCTCGATTGATAAAGGCAAGTGTCCCATATGCCTTTTTCACCATCCTATTAACCTGCCCTTCTGCCTTCAGAGATCTAGGGACAAAAACGCCAAGGTTCCTTTGTTCCTTGGAACTTCCCAGTGTTAGGCCATTCATTGAATACTTCCGTGTCACATTACTCCTTCCAAAGTGTGTCACCTCACACTTTTCAGCGTTAAATTCCATCTGCCACTTTTCTGCCCATTTGACCATCCCGTCTATATCTTCCTGTAACCTAAGACACTCCACCTCACTGTTAACCAGTTGGCCAATCTTTGTGTCATCCGCGAACCTACTGATCCTACCCCCCACATAGTCATCTATTACTTGCCATTGGTAGTAGGAGGAGGGAACAAAGTCTCCTGATGAGAAGAAATTGGCTTAGAAAAATACATTTAAGCTGGGCTGAGTTACTTACAACAGTAAGGGACCTCTGACATTGAGAAAGTGCTAAGAAAGCATAAAGAGGTCTTTGAGCAAGGAGGACCAAATGATAAAATTAGGCATCGCAAGGCCTAAGTCAAGGACAATGTACAGCTGACATTTTGCAAAGCTAGGCCAGTGATTTATGCACAGTTAGGTGCAGTAAGTGAAGAGTTAGATAGATTAGAAAGAACAGGGGCAATTAAGAAGATGAAGAGCAGTGAATGGTCGCACCCATTGTGGTAGTTCAAAAAGCAGATGGGTCCTTCTGATTTTGTGGAGATTTTAAACAATTGGTAAATAAGGTGATTGAAAGTGATACTTACCCACTGCCTACCAGTGAAGATTTGTTTTCTAATTTAGCCAATGGGAAGGTCTCCAGTAAGACAGATCTGTCAAATGCATATCTGTAATTAGAATTAACCGACAAGAGCAAGGAATTTCTTACCATTCAAACACACAAAGGGTTGTACAACAGGTTACCATTTGGGGTGTCTATTGCTCCTGAAGTGTTCCAGAGCATCATGGATCACGTACTAAGTGGAATGAAAGGAGTGTGCTGTTTCTTAGATGACAATCTAATTAGCAGTAAGACAGAGGAAGCACGCATTCTAAAGTTGGACAAAGTCCTATATCGACTTCAAGAGTGTGGCTTCAAAGCAAAAAAGCACATGTCTTGCTTCATGGTGCCAAGAGCAACATACCTTGTTCACCAAATAGATGGTGAAGGTATCCACCCAATGCAGGAAAGGTTGAAGGGACTTTGAAAGCAAAGAGACCACAGAACAAAGAAGAAATTAGAACATTCATATGAATTGTTGTGTATTATTCTAAGCTCATCCCTGACTTAGCTAATACATTCGCTCCATTTTATCAACTGCTCAAAGATGGAATAGATTGGGAGTGGTCTGTGGAGTGTCAGAAAGCATTTGACGAAGTGAAGAAAGTGCTGACTAGTGATGCTGTTTTAACCCACTATGATCCCAAGAAACAATTGATTTTAGCATGTGGTGCCTCACTACAGTGGTTAGGTGTTGTTAGCTCACATAATTGAAGATGGTGTGGAGAAGCCTGTAGCATATGCTTCATGTACTTTAACAAAATCATAGCAAAATTACTCACAAGTTGAGAAAGAGGCATTAGAGATCATATATGGTGTTACAAAGTTCCATAAATACCTGCATAGTAGGAAGTTCACTTTGTTAAGTGACCACCAAGCCCTTACAATTATATTTGGTTCAAGGGGGCTGTCTAGTGGCAGCATGGCTTCAGAGATAGACATTGATTTTGATGGCCCATGGATACGATATTAAATATTGTGAGTCAGCAGATCATGCAAATGCAGTCATTCTTTTGAGATTTCTCATGAAGACTGATTCATTTTTAGCCAATGAGTTACTTATGAATTACACAAATGAAATGACAGAGTCTGGCAGAGAAATTAGTGAAGAAAAAAGAAGGGTACGTGGTGCTCAGTAAAGTGCTCAATTATGTCATGAATAGCTGCTCTAAAGAGTGTGATGATGAGACATTGCAGGAATATTTCACAAGTAGAAATGAACTGAGTGTAGGTCAAAGCTGTTTCCTATGGGGTTTAAGAGTCATTATTCCACTAAGGTTTGGAGAGAGATAGAAACATAGAAACATAGAAAATAGGGACAGGAGTAGGCCATTCGTCCCTTCGAGCCTGCTCCGCCATTTATTATGATCATGGCTGATCATCCAACTCAGTAGCCTGTTCTCGCTTTCGCCCCATACCCTTTGATCCCTTTAGACCCAAGAGCTATATCTAACTCCTTATTGAAAACATACAATGTTTTGGCCTCAATTGCTTTCTGTGGTAGCGAATTCCACAGGCTCACCAATCTCTGGGTGAAGAAATTTCTCCTCACCTCAGTCCTGAATGGTTTACCCCGTATCCTTAGAGTATGATCCCTGGTTCTGGACTCCCCCACCATCGGGAACATCCTTCCTGCATCTACCCTGTCAAGTCCTGTTAGAATTTTATAGGTTTCTATAGATTGTTAGAGGAACTTCATTAAGAGCACACAGGGATAGTCCATATGAAAGCAGTAGCAAGAAACTTATTTTGGTATCCAAATGCATAGAGATATTGAAGAGTTGGTGAATAGTTGTGAAGTGTGTCTCAGAATGAGAAATGATCCAACCAAAGGTTCCTTTCATTCCACGGTCAAAAACAAGAAAACTGTGGGGATGAGTACATATCGATTTCTTTGAAGTGGAAGGGAAAGAGTATTTGTTTCGGTAGATAGCTATAGCAAGTGGATAAATGTTGAGTTTATGCCCAATATCACAAGTGCCAAAACCATTGAGATTTTGAGAAGTTGGTTTGCAATGTATGGGTTTCCAGATCTGTTGGCGTCAAATAATGGTCCACAGTTTACGTCAGAAGAGTTTGGAAGATTTCTGAGTAAGAATGGAGTCAAACACACTCTAATACCACCATAGCACTCAGCTTCAAATGGTGCTGCAGAAAGAAGTGTGCAAATTGTGAAGATGTCTTTGCAGAAGTATTTGCTAGGTGATAATTTATGCAGTAATTTCCATGTTTCTCTTCGACACAGGCTAGACAATTTTCTGTTCTCTTACAGAATGACCCCTACAACAGGTTACTCACTTTACGAGTTAGTGTTTAAACACGCTCCTAAGTCAAGATTTAGTTTGCCTCAGCCTGACGGCAATAGCAAAAAAAGAGAAAAGAAAGATAGAGTGAAGATGAGTCATGATACACGAGGCATGAAACTTAAAGAATTCAGTGCTGGTCAGAAGGTCATGGTGAAAAACCACTGAGGTGATAAGGAGAAGTATGTGTTTGGAGTTGTTGTAAAAAGACTAGGTGCATTCACGTAACTAGTGAAGATTGGAGAGAGACTGCCAGTGTCATGTAGATCAAATACTTGAAAGAGGAAATCTGACAAAGGGAGAGCAGGTAAAACTTCTTCTCGGTCAAATTCCTACAGTCCCAAGTGAAAGTCAGAAAGAAAGTGCAAGTCACAAAAACTGAAAGTTTGCCAGTATCACAGAATCCACCAGTAAACTGAAGTAATCAATCAATCTCACTATTAAGTGGAGTTGGTAGTCAAAGTCAAAGTTCAGGGATGACACAGCCTGAGATGTTGAAAGAGAAGAGTCCAGATAATGGAAATGGAAGAAGATATCCAGGCAGAAAGAAAAAGAAGTCAGATAAGGTAATGGAAAATATGTAGGATGAAAGACGAAGTAAGTTGTTTTTTCATTATTTCTTGTTAAGTGATGATATTTTTGTTAATGACATATCGGTGTTAAGGAAAAACATTTTTTCCATGCAAATTACTCTGGAAATGTGGTTATATATGTTTTAGTTGTGATTACAGTAATGACAAGCATGCAACCCAACCTGTTAAATTTCAGGTACTTTTATTGTACTCTGGAAAATTATGTACATGTACCCCATTTTACTGTACAAGTTGTTTTTTTATCTATTTTTATTTATTTATTTAGAGATACAGCACTGAAATAGGCCATTCGGTCCACCGAGTCTGTGCTGACAAACAACCACCCATTTTTACTATTCCTACATTAATCCCACATTCCCTACCACATCCCCACCATTCTCCTACCACCTACCTACATTAGGGGCAATTTACAATGACCAATTTACCTATCAACCTGCAAGTCTTTGGCTGTGGGAGGAAACCGGAGCACCCGGCGGAAACCCACGCGGCCACAGGGAGAACGTGCAAACTCTGCACAGGCAGGACCCAGAACTGAACCCGGGTCACTGGAGCTGTGAGGCTGCGGTGCTAACCACTGTGGAATGAGTGCAATTTGTGTATTGAACTGGCTGAGCATTTTGCATATTGCATCTCTGCTTCCCTCTGTTGGGGAGGTGTAAATAAAACGAGTTCCACAATGGCTGCTTACAGTAAGACCTCATGTTAGACTTACTCATAGAATCATAGAGACATTTATGGCATAGAAGGCAGCCATTCAGCCCATTGAGTCCATGCCAGCTCTCCATGGAGCTATGCAGTCACTCCCAGCTCGAACCCTGTAGCCCTGCAAGCCTATTTCTATCAGGTGCCCTTCAAATTTCCTCTTGAAGTCATTGATTGTCTGTGCTTCCACCAAATGTAGACATTAGTGGCATCTCGCAACTGGCACCACACCTCGGCATCTTGCAGGTCATTGATGCCCTATTTACCAGAGCAGGACAGTACATTCAGTTCATGACAGATTAGGCCTTGCAGACACAGAGGGCAGTGGGTTTTGCTGCCATCATTGGATTCCCCCAGGTGCAGGGCATCAGCAATTGCACCCATATGGCCATCAAGGCCAGTCAGGTTCATCAACAGAAGGACTTCCATTCCCTCAATGTTCAACTGGACTGCAACTACTAAAAGGGCTTCCTCCCTGTGTGTGCTCGCTTTCCTGGCAGCTGCCATGACTCCTTCATCCTCTATCAGTCCAGGCTGCCGCAGCTCTTCATTCCACCACCCCCTCACCACCCCCAAAGTCTGTGGTTGGATTCTAGGGCACAAGAACTTGCCCACAGATGCTTCCTGACCAGCTAAGTTTTTCCAGCATTTTCTGTTTGTGTTGGAAATCTTTAAATATCTTTTGAAAGCAAATAAGCCATATTTTTGAAAAAAATGACCCAGAAAAACAAGGCCATAAGGGCATTTTTGCGAGAGTCAATTTAGTGGAGGATTTCTATCTGCATCTTTAGTAGAGGAATTCTACCTCTCCACAAATGTAGAATGGAGTTCAAGTACTGGACCTTGTTCAGCAGCCTCCCAACCACGATGCCCAGGGCTGCAATTTCCAGGAACATCTCCCAATAGGTCTAACGTAGTCTACTCCCTTGCAATCTGTTTATGCTTTATCTATGGCCCCCACCCTGCCACTATTGCTAAACTTCTCTTGTAGCCCAGTCCTACCCTCCCCCAAGTTTCCCGATGTGGCAATGCAAGATCTGCAGTAAATAAAATGGGAAAGATGCAGCAGAAGCAAATGGAAAAGAGACACTTTGATTGAAAAGGTACTTCTCAGAGGGTGCAGACTAGAATAGTAAGAAAGGGAGAAAAAGGGAAGGTGAAAATAGATAAGTAAAGAAATTGTGTAAACTGAACAGTAAGGGTGAGGAAAGATAAGATGGGATGTGCAGGGTTAACTGCAGCCTTTTTCTTTCTGCCCAAGGAATTGGGGAGAGAGAGAGAGAAGGGGAAGGCAGGGAAACCATATTGATGATCCACTGGGGGCTCTGGGTGGGGGGGACGGGGGGGCAGGTGGGGAGTGTGAACAGGGAGAAAAACCCTGTGGAGAGGAGGCAAGAAGGAAGAGAAGTGAAGACCCTGTTAAAAGGGAGAGGTGAGAAAGAGGAAAAAAACATGCTCGGAGACGTTGAAGAGAGAAAGAAAAACTTGGGGCCATGAGGACCTGTGACTCTGCAGGGAGCAGGACAGTTTCTGTTTGGCACAGGAGTTGATTAAGTATTTCAGAACAACTTGAATTTATATAGCACCTCTACATAGTAAAATGTCCAATGCTTCCAAGGAACATTATTAAGCAAAATATGGCACTGAGCCACATAAGGCAATATTAGGGCAGATGACCAAAAGCATGGTCAAAGAGGAAGTTTTTACGAAGTGTATTAAAGGAGGAGAGAGGTAGAAAGGCAGAGATGTTTAGGGAGGGAATTCCAGAACTTAGGGCCTACATAGGTGAAGACATGGCCACCAATGGTGGAGCAATTAAAATTGTGGATGCTTAAGAGGCTGGAATTGGAGCACTGCAGAGATCTCAGAAGGCTGTACGTTTGGAGATGCTTACAGAGGTTGCGATGGTAAAGGCCCTGGAGGGAGTTGAAAACAAGCTTGAGAATTTTTAAATGGAGGCATTGCTAGATCAGGTGCCAATGTAGGTCAGTGAACACAGGAATGATTGGTGAATGATTTAGGTTGACTTAGGATATAGGCCGCAGAGGTTTGGATGAGCTTAAATTTATCTAGGGTGGAAGATGGGAGCCGATCAGGAAAGCGTTGGGAATAGTCAAGTCCAGAGGTAACAAAGACATGGATGAGGACTTCAGCCACAGATGAGTCAAGGCAGGGTGGAGTCGGGTGATGGCACAGAGGTGGAAATAGGTGGTCTTGGTGATGGAAGCTCATGTCCAGGTCACATATAACACCAAGGTTGCAAACATTCTGATTCAGCTTCAAATAGCTGACAGGGAGATAGATGGAGTTGGTGGCTGGGAACAGAGTTTGTGGCAGGGACTGAAGGCAATAGCTTCAGTCTTCCCAATGTTTGGCTTAAAATTTGATTGTTTAACAAATATCATAAATATTCCTAGGAAAATGTGCATTTAATATGTAACAATTAATTAACTGATTTGGTGGATGATAAAAATTAAAATAAAATGTAAAATGTTTATTATCCTTTCAGAAAAAAACCCTCAAATCACTAACATAGCAGCTTTAAGGCCAGCACGGAGTTCAATTAGTTTAGTTTAGAGATACAGCACTGAAAGAGGCCCTTCGGCCCACCGAGTCTGTGCTGACCAACAACCACCCATTTATAGTAATCCTACATTAATCCCATATTCCCTACCACATCCCCACCATTCTCCTCCCACCTACCTACACTAGGGGCAATTTACAATGGCCAACATACTTATCAACCTGCAAGTCTTTGGCTGTGGGAGGAAACCGGAGCACCTAGCAGGAACCCACGCAGACACAGGGAGAACTTGCAAACTCTGCACAGGCAGTACCCAGAACTGAACCCGGTCGCTGGAGCTGTGAGGCTGTGGTGCTAACCACTGCGCCACTGTGCTGCCCTTTTTTTTTTCTGTTTCTTTCAATGTAAAAGACGAGTTATTAATCTGCAAGATTGTATTTTTGGGGGTCTCTGGATCTCCACCTTCACTTCACTGTATTGTACTGTAGCCTCTTCAGCAATGAACATGACCCTGTTGCAGCATGTTCCTCCCTAACTGTTTTAATACAACACTTAATGTGGAAGAATTTCAGTATAATTTTCATTCCCTGCAAAACCGTACAGACAGCAACTTTTGGTCTCTACTCCGCATGTTATCTAGCGGTCCAGTTCTCATGGCCAAATGTTGAGGAGAAGAAATGTGAGGCTGAGAGGAAAAGTAACGAACCAAGTGAAAATGGAAAGAAAGACACAAAAGCAGCTTCGTGAATAAAGCAGAGAGGGCCCCAGAGCAAAGCCAGCTAAAGAGAACAGGCAGCTAGGAAAATTGTAACTGCAAGAACCCGTGAGTTGTACAAAAAGCAAATTACACACATGACACAAAGAGCAAGTCAGCTGAAAAATGTGAGCTGGTTAGGCTCTGCAGCATGAAAGAAATACAGTTGATATAGGAGAGAAAGAGCAGGACCCACGGCAAGACTATGGCACACACATTAAAATGTGATGTTCAGTCCACCAACAAAAAGACACATTATTTTTAGTTCGTGACAGGACTAAAGTAAAGTTAGTGTTTCTCAGCCCTCGGGATGGTTAATCTCATGTATTCATCAAATATGAATCAAGGGATTTTGATCTGCCAAAGGGTACGAGAATATTCTTCCTATACACAGTAAAGCATAGGCGCATAATCACATCTAGAACTAATAAAGAAGAAATGCTAACGTTCTTCTGTCCTCACTAATCACGCCACCAGCACTGTTAGGACACCCATCAGGAAGGATTGAGCCACTAGGGACCTCCAGCTGCTGATCTCTATCAGCAGGCAGAAAGCCCTGGTTTTAGGGACGAGATCCAATGCTTCAAGCCTCAGAAGACGAAGAGGCATTAGATTCGCTCCTTGATTTTTACTGTATGACACGCAGAGGGAATAATCCACCCCTCACATTTCTAACTGCAACCCAAAGCAAGAGAACCACCAGATTACCATTGGCTATTGATTTAAAATATAAAAGCATCTTGAAATGGATGTTATTATCTCGCAAAATGATTTGCAAAACTCTATCTACCAGGCTGTGTCCAGTTACTAAACCAATGGTATAATGATGTAGTTTCATCATTGGAACTGCCATGCCTTTTTTTTTCAAAATACAATGTCAAAGACAGAGAACGACTGCATTTAAAAATTCACACTACAGTGGTATAGCATCTGCTGCAGCACAGACTTAGCCTCTGGCAGTCACCAAAGTAAAGTGCACCAGCTCTCTTTCATAAAATTTTCTCAATTAAATTTAGCAAAGCTTTTTAATGTTTTTTTTTGAGTCTTTGCAAGTACATAAATCAAAATTTTAGAAGCACTATTGGAAGCTACTTCACAAACTTAGCCTTTTGAAAACTCCACAACTTAGCAAAAGTTTACCTTTGCCTATTTTAATGGGTGAATGTCTTATTTTGGGATTTAAAGTGCTCCGCTTTACGATGATGAACCTTATTAAAATGATACGATGCCAAGTTCAGTCAGAAATATAACAAAACGACTGGCTATTTGTAAGTCTAAAAGCTGGGTACAGTGGCTCAGTGAATGCTGCCTGGAATCTGTGGATTAATGTAATTGCGTCAGTGACACCATAAAATGAGAGACTTCCATTAGAATAGTTTAGGTACATGCCAATTTGTTCGTATTTCTCTGATTTTGTTTTAACTTCTATATTATTGTGCCATGCTGAGCAATGACTACTGTACAACTGTATACCCCAAGAATGGTTATTCTTCCCGATGAAGCATGAGTTGTCTGGTCCTTTTCTCTTTATGTTTTTATATGTCACACCCATGCAGCTACCTTCACTGATTTCAACTTCCCAGTAATGGGCACCTTTATCCAACCTTTCTGCACACAGCACTTGCCAACAACAGTCAAACCGCTCTGAGTGATCGACACAATAAACCTCCTCTGGCCAAATATTTGTCACTCTGCGGTTCCCCTTAGTCAGAGAGAGGCACTTATGTGCTGTCTTTGAGTCAAATGTCAGTTGACGGGCGTACGTTAGAAGCTCGATCCGGTTCTGTGGTTCTGGTGGCTTTGGCCAATGCTGCCTCAGTTGTGCCATTTCAGTGCCTAGGTTTTCTGCAATTTGATTGCATTTACTCTCCAGCTGTTCCTTCAGATTAACTACAACCTGACTCAAACCAGCAAAACTAACATCTGTGTCACAGATGATCTGGGATGAGGTCTTTTCACACTTGCTGTTTAAAGCTTTAAGCTCCTCTAGGAATTGGATATTATCATTAATTCCTGAAAGCTTTCCCATCCAAAGTTTCTTCTTCCTTAATTCAATGCATTTCTGTTCTTTGTCAGTAATGGCTTCTTTAACCTTGGTCAGTGCTGCTTGTGTCTCTTTCTCTATGAATTCAGTCACTTTAGCATTTGCTTTTTGAATGTCTTCGACCAATTCATTGAACTTAGCGACAATGTCTTTGCGCACTGCGATTGCAGAGTTTATAATCAAATATGTCTGCTTTCTTAAATCTCCAATCTCAATTTCAGTCATTTCTACATGT
Organism: Heterodontus francisci; assembly: GCF_036365525.1. NCBI lineage: Eukaryota > Metazoa > Chordata > Chondrichthyes > Heterodontiformes > Heterodontidae > Heterodontus > Heterodontus francisci. The sequence continues at coordinate 24,256,880 of NC_090387.1, read as the reverse complement.
TTTTCCAATATTGTTTCTTTACCTGCAAGGCTTTTCTGCTGCTTCACTCTCTCCTCCTCTACAGTGACGATTATATGCTCTCCATGTTCTTGGACTATACATATGCAACAGATAAAAGTCTCATCCGTTCTGCAGAACAGATCCAGTGGCCTGTTGTGTCGTTTGCATTGTCTGTTCTCCACGTTTTTGACCGCATCAACCAGTTTGTGATGGCTTAGTGCTGCACTTACATGATGAGGCCTGATGTGAGTTTCACAGAATGATGCCATGCACACTAAACATGACTTGGTAGCTTTTACTTTTTTGCCGATGCAAAAATCGCACACAGCATCATCTGGATCAATGCAGGACTCTTGAGCTATGTTCTCAGGTTTTGAAATCTTCTCCACAACCTCACACAAAGCAATGTTTTTACAAAGGTGAGGCTTGTGAAGGAAGCTCTCTCGGCATTTAGGGCAGCTACGTGTCTTCACATTTAGATCTTTATCCCAATAACTCTTTATGCATTTCATGCAAAAATTATGGCCACAGGGAATTGTAACAGGATCTGTGAACAATTCCAAACAGATGGCACAGGCAAGTTCCTCCTCCAAAAGAAATTGATGCGACGCAGCCATAGCGAAGTCAAAGGACGTGCTGAAAATGAAAGTAAACTGGAACTTCCTGGATGACTCACTTTGCACAGTGAACTCTGAACAGAAAAAAAACAAGTTAGTAAACAGCACCACCTATAATTCATCATCCATTAGTCACCGAACACAGTGGTTCTCAAGCTTCTTTGTTTGAAAGACTTCTTTTCAAATGGATTAGTATTCATAAAATCTCCCATCTAAATTATAATACAATATAATACTCCTTGGAAGTGCTGCATGTAAAGAGCGTTTTAATGATGCTTTTTAAAAAAACAGGTATTTACTTACAGGTATCATTGAGATGGGTGTGTCTACTTAAATATTTAAAAAGCTTCCCTCTCTTGAACAAAGCTGAACTCACCTGGCGCCTACCACCAGCTTTAACTTCAAATAGTTATTCATTGGCTAGGAAGCACTTTGGCATGTCCTGGTTCCGGAAAGGCAACATATAAATGCAAGTTCTTTCTGCTACATTCTCTATTTTATGCCATTGAAATAATGAACCCAAAATGCAGGGATTTAGCTTGACTCTTGGTTGGCTATTCTTTCCTACACTCTGAGTGGAATTTTGTCTCAGCGTCAGAGGAAACCGATGCCGAAATCCCCGCGTCGGCTCTTGTACGGAAGGCTCGCTGAATTTAGTGTCAACCAGGCACTTAACTGGACAGCGGCGGGCCTTCCACATGATTTAGGACCCCGCCGCCAGAAGTCCTGGCCTTGTAGAGCTGATGGACAATCAGAGGCGGCGGCTGCTGCTGTAGCTACAGTCCCCAGTTATTGAGGAAGGCGCTGGAACTAGGCTCAAGGTAGGTCAGGGTGAGAGGGATCTCGCGTGGTACAGGTCGCAGGGGAGGGGTGTCGGCAGCAAGGGCAAGGGGGTGGCCTTCAGCGGGACCCCTCTTTCCCAATGCCAGGTCCCCCATTCAGGTACTAAGTGCCTTTGAACGAGGGATCCTCTTATCGCAGCCGGGAAGCAGCCCACATGGTTTTTCATGCCGTGCTTCCCGTGCAGCTACAGGGCCACCCACTTCATGGCGACATGAAGCTGCGGTGGAAACAGGCCCTTACTTAATGGTTAATTACCCAGTTAAGGGCCTCAATTGGCGGCGGGGTGGGAAAGCCATTCACAAGCCTTCCTACCCCCAGCTAAATTTCGTCAGAGGTAGGATGGCGGCAGGGATCCCGCCCCACCACTGGCCAACATCCCATTTGATTTTATGCTCTCCCTGACCCAAAACCCACAGCGGGCGACAGCATAAAATTTCACCCTCTGTCTCTAAAACGCAGCAAATATGTGCACTGTACATGCTAAAAAGCATACTAATGGGCAGCAGAGATGAGAGAGAAGGCTCCTAACTTAACTAAGTTCAAAAATGGTGAAAAGTGTCTATGCACTTGCACACCTTGAGATTTTTTTCCTCCACTCATAGAATTTTTCTAAAAGCATTATTTGTATTAAGTTGAGTGGAGCTAGATGGAGTCACTGCAAGACTCAATGTGTACTCATTCCTGGAAATTAGTTATTCAGATACCATAAGATTCTAATCTGTTTTTATTTGGCACTGAAGTTTATTTTTCATCACTTTCCTTACTGAACTAGGTAAGAAATTAGCAAGCAACACCTGAAAAGTAGTACTCTCTGGATTACTCCCAGCACCATGTGCAAGTGAGCATAGAAATAGGAGGGTAGTACAGATGAATGCGTGGCTGGAAAGATGGTGCAGGAGGGAGGGCTGTAGATTCTTAGGGTACTGGGACAAGTTCTGGAGAAAGTGGGACCTGTACAGGCCAGACTGGTTGCACCTGAACAGAGCTGGGACAAATTTCCTTGCAGGGCAATTTGCTATTGCTATTGGGGAGCATTTAAACTAACTTGGCAGGAGTGTGGGAACCAGGAACTAATATAAGAGAGGAACACCAAGGTGCACAAAGAATTGGAAGAGACAAATAGCACTAGAGTAGGAAGTAGCAAAGTATTAGGTGGGGTCAGAGTGAGAGTGCTAGACAGTACGAGAGAAGGGAGTAATTCCATATTAAATGGGAATGCATTGAGAAGGACTACGAGGAATGCAAAATCAGGATTACAATGCATGTGTGTAAATGCACAAAGTGTGGTGAATAAGGTTGGTGAGCTACAAGCACAAATAGCAGTATGGGAATATGCTGTAGTGGCAAGAATAGAAAGGTGACTTAAAAATGGTGAGGACTGAGCGCTTAATGTACAAGGATATAAAGTGTTCAGAAAAGATAAAGAAGGAGAAAAAGAGAGGTGGGATGGCTGTACTGATTCGGAATGACATTGCTGTGCTAGAAAGGGAGGATGTCCTTGAAGGGGCAAGGACAAAATCCGTTTGGTTAGAGTAGAGGATCAAAATGATCACATTACTAGGGGCATTCTACAGGCCTCCAGATAGTGAGAGATAGTGGAGCAAACCTGCAGTGAAATCGCAGAGATGTGCAGGAACAACTCATTCAAAAGGAGTCTGGATATGTGACATAATCTGCAGGGCAACAGACCAAATGCTGGAAGGTGGGATTAGAATAGGTGGATTGTTTTTTGGCCGGCACAGACACGATGGGCCAATAGGCCTCTTTCTGTGCCTTATACTTTCTATGATTCTATTTCTATGATTCTAACTATAGAGTAGATACTGGGGGGCTTTCATTACCCCAATATTGATTGGGATCATTTTAGAGGAGAGGGTAAGGGGGGGAGGATTTCTAAAATGTGTTCAGGAGAATTTCTTTAATCAGTATGTTCTCAGCCCAACTAGAAAAGAGGCATTGCTGGATCTGGTGCTGGGAAATGAGGTGGGCCAAGTGGACCAAGTGTTTGTGGGGGAGCACTTGGGTAAGAGTGATCATCATATCATAAGGTTTAGACTAGTAATGCAGAAAAGCAAGGAACAATATAAGGTAGAATGTTTAGATTGGAAGAGGGCTAATTTCAACGCAATGAGAAGGGTCTAGTCAGGAAGAATGGAACCAAAGCTGTATCGGAACAATGGGTTATCTTTAAGGGAAAGAGACTTCAGGTACAGGCTAGGAACATTCCAATAAGGGCGAAAGGTAGGGGAGCCAATATCAGGGCTCCTTGGTTGACAAGGGAGATGGAGATTATGATGAAACAAAAAATGAGGGTGTATGATGCATGTTTTAGATTAGATTAGATTAGAGATACAGCACTGAAACAGGCCCTTCGGCCCACCGAGTCTGTGCCGACCATCAACCACCCATTTATACTAATCCTACACTAATCCCATATTCCTACCAAACATCCCCACCTGTCCCTATATTTCCCTACCACCTACCTATACTAGGGACAATTTATAATGGCCAATTTACCTACCGACCTGCAAGTCTTTTGGCTTGTGGGAGGAAACCGGAGCACAGGTGAACTCATCAAGTAAGGACCAAGCCATATACAATAAGTTGGGAGGGACAGTGAGGAGGAAAATAAGACTGGCAAAGAGAGAATATGAAAATAGAATGGCAGTCAACATAAAAGGGAACCCAAAGATCTTCTACCGCATGTAAATAGTAAGTGAGCAGTAAGAGTAGTAAGGGTAGGCAGTGGCATAGTGATATTATCACTGGACTAGTAACCCAGAGACCAGGGTATTTCTCTGGGGACATGGGTTCGAATCCCACCACAGCAGAAGGTGGAATTTGAATTTAATTAATAAATCTGGAATTAAGAACTAGTCTAATGATGGCCATGAAACCATTGTCGATTGTGTAAAAACCCATTTGGTACACTAATGTCCTTTAGGGAAGGAAATCTGCTGTCCTTACCTGGTCTGGCCGACATGTGACTCCAGACCCACAGCAATGTGGTTAACTCTTACATGCCCTCTAAAATGGCCTAGCAAGCCACTCAGTTGTACCTAACCGCTATGAAGTCAATAAAAAGGAATGAAACCGGACGGACCACCCGGCATCGACCTAGGCACCGGAAACGACAACGGAAAACCCAGCCCTGTCGACCCTGCAAAGTCCTCCCTACTAACATCTGGGGGCTTGTGCCAAAGTTGGGAGAGCTGTCCCACAGACTAGTTAAGCAACAGCCCGATATATCCATACTCACGGAATCATACCTTACAGACAATGTCCCAGACACTGCCATCGCTATCCCCGGGTATGTCCTGTCCCACCGGCAGGACAGATCCACCAGAGGTGGTGACACAGTGGTATACAGTAGGGAGGGAGTTGCCCTGGGAGTCCTCAACATCGACTCCGGACCCCATGAAGTCTCATGGCATCAGGTCAAACATGGGCAAGGTAACCTCCTACTGATTACCACCTACCGCCCTCCCTCAGCTGATAAATCAGTACTCCACCATGTTGAACACCACTTGGAGGAAGCACTGAGGGTGGCAAGGGAACAAAATGTACTCTGGGTGGGGGACTTCAATGTCCATTACCAAGAGTGGCTCGGTAGCACCACTACTGACTGAGCTGGCCGAGTCCTAAAGGACATAGCTGCTAGACTGGGTCTGCGGCAGGTGGTGAGGGAACCAACAAGAAAGAAAAACATACTTGACCTCGTCCTCACTAATCTGCCCGCCGCAGATGCTTCTGTCCATGACTGTATTGGTAGGAGTGACTACTGCACAGTCCTTGTGGAGACGAAGTCCCGCCTTCATATTGAGTATACCGTCCATCATGTTGAGTGGCACTACCACCGTGCTAAATGGCATAGATTTTGAATAGATCTAGCAATGCAAAACTGGGCATCCATGAGGTGCTGTGGGCCATCAACAGCAACAGAATTGTACTCAACTACAATCTGTAACCTCATGGCCCGGCATATCCCCCACTCGACCATTACTATCAAGCCAGGAGACCAACCCTGGTTCAATGAAGAGTGCAGGAGGGAATGCCAGGAGCAGCACCAGGCATACCTCAAAATGAGGTGTCAACCTGGTGAAGCTACAAGACAGGACTATCTGCATGCCAAACTGCGTAAGCAGCATGTGATAGACAGAGCTAAGCGATCCCATGACCAACGGATCAGATCTAAGCTCTGCAGTCTTGCCACATCCAGCCGTGAATGGTGGTGGACAATTAAACAACCAACTGGAGGAGGTGGCTCCACAATTATCCCCATCCTCAATGATGGGGGAGCCCAGCACATTAGTGCGAAAAACAAGGTTGAAGCATTTGCAACAATCTTCAGCCAGAAGTGCCGAGTTGATGATCCACCTTGGCTTCCTCCTGAAATCCCCAGCCTCACAGATGCCAGACTTCAGCCAATTCGATTCACTCCGCATGGTATCAAGAAACGACTCAAGGCACTGGATACTGCAAAAGCTATGGGCCCTGACAATATTCCAGCAATAGTACTGAAGACCTGTGCTCCAGAACTTGCCACGCCCCTAGCCAAGCTGTTCCAGTACAGCTACGACACTGGCATCTACCCTGCAATGTGGAAAATTGCCCAGGTATGTCCTGTACACAAAAAGCAGGACAAGTCCAACCCGGCCAATTACCGCCCCATCAGCTTACTCTCAATCATCAGTAAAGTGATGGAAGGTGACATCAACAGTGCCATCAAGCGGCACTTGCTTAGCAATAACCTGCTCAGTGACACTCAGTTTGGGTTCCGCCAGGGCCACTCAGCTCCTGACCTCATTACAGCCTTGGTTCGAACATGGACAAAAGAGCTGAACTGAAGAGGTGAGGTGAGAGTGACTGCCCTTGACATCAAGGCAGCATTTGACCGAGTATGGCATCAAAGAGCCCTAGCAAAACTGAGGTCATTGGGAATCAGGGGGAAAACCCTCCACTGGCTGGAGTCATACCTAGCGCAAAGGAAGATGGTTGTGGTTGTTGGAGGTCAATCATCTGATCTCCAGGACATCACTGGAGGAGTTCCTCAGGGTAGTGTCCTAGGCCCAACCATCTTCAGCTGCTTCATCAATGACTTTCCTTCAATTATAAGGTCGGAAGTGGGCATGGTCAGCACCATTCGTGACTCCTCAGATACTGAAGCTATCCGTGTAGAAATGCAGCAAGACCTGGACAATATCCAGGCTTGGGCTGAAAAGTGGCAAGTAACATTCGCGCCACACAAGTGCCAGGCAATGACCATCTCCAACAAGAGAGAATCTAACCATCTCCCCTTGACATTCAATGGCATTACCATCGCTGAATCCCCCACTATCAACATCCTAGGGGCTACCATTGACCAGAAACTGAACTGGAGTAGCCATATAAATACCGTGGCTACAAGAGCAGGTCAGAGGCTAGGAATCCTGAGGCGAGTAACTCACCTCCTGACTCCCCAAAGCCTGTCCACCATCTACAAGGCGCAAGTCAGGAGTGTGATTGAATATTCTCCACTTGCCTGGATGGGTGCAGCTCCAACAAGAAGCTCGACACCATCCAGGACAAAGCAGCCCGCTTGATTGGGACCCCATCTACAAACATTCACTCCCTCCACCACCGACGCACAGTGGCAGCATTGTGTACCATCTACAAGATGCACTGCAGCAACGCACCAAGGCTCCTTAGACAGCACCTTCCAAACCCGCGACCTCTACCAACTAGAAGGACAAGGGCAGCAAATGCATGGGATCACCATCACCTGCAAGTTCCCCTCCAAGTCACACACCATCCTGACTTGGAACTATATCGCTGTTCCTTCACTGTCGCTGGGTCAAAATCCTGGAACTCCCTAACAGCACTGTGGGTAAACCTACCCCTAATGGACTGCAGCAGTTCAAGAAGGCAGCTCTCCACCACCTTCTCAAGGGCAATTAGGGATGGGCAATAAATGCTGGCCTGGCCAGCGACGCCCACATCCCTGAATGAATTTTTTAAAAAGAGGAGGAGTGGAGCCTATTAGAGACAGAGAAGGTGATATATTCTTAGAAGCGCAGGGAAAGGCTTATTTACTTAATAAGTACTTTGTACCAGTGTTCACTCAGGAAATGGAGGCTCACAGAATATCAGTGGAAACAGAAAGAATAGAGCCAATGGATAGGATAAAAATTGAGAGGGGGAGGTACTAAAATGCTATCTATGCTTAGGGTTGATAAGTCACCTGGTCCAGTTGGCTTGCATCCCAGGTTGCTAAAGGAAGTGGGGATAGAGATAGCAAAAGGGCTTGCCAAACTCTGCCAGTCTTTCCTGGATACGGGGGAGGTGCCAGAGGATTGGAGAGTGGTAAATGTGACACCCTTATTCAAGAAATGGTGTAAGGACAGGCCAGTTAGTTTAATATCAGTGGTGGGTAAGGTTTTAGAAACAATAATCAGGGAAAATATCAATGGACACTTAAAGTGGTTCGAGTTAATTAAGGATAGCTAGCGTGTATTTTTAAAAGGCAGATCATGCTTGACTAATCTAATTGAATTTTTTGATGAAGTGAATGCAGTGGATGATGTTTATATGGATATTAAGAAAGCATTTCATAAGATACCACATAAAAGGCTGGTTAACAAAATTGAGGCTCATGGAATAGGAGAGTCAGAATCCAATTTGATCAAAAATTGGCTTAAGGACAGAAAACAGAGAGCCGTAGCAAATGGTTGTTTTTCAGACTGGAGGATGGTAGACAGTGATCTTCCCCAAGGGTCAGCACTGGGACCACTGCCCTTTTTGCAATATATAAATGACTTGGATCTTGGAATACAGAGTAAAATCTCAAAATTTGCTGACAGCACCAAACTTTGGAGGTGCGCCGTACAGTGAGGATGATATGAGCCACCTGCAACAGGACATAGATAGGCTAGCAGAATGGGCAGAGAGGTGGCAGATGGAATTTAATACTGACAAGTCTGAGGTGATGCATTTTGGCAGAAGGAATAGGGAGAGGCAATATATAATTAAAATGGCACAGTTCTAAAGATTCTGCAGGAACAGAGGAATCTGGTAGTGCATGTGCATCGACCTTTGAAAGTGGCAGGACATATTGAGAGAGTAGTTAGTAAAGCATATGGGATCTTGGGCTTCAGAAATAGAGGCATAGAGTACAAAAGCAGGGAAGTTATGCTGAACCTTTATAAAGTGCTGGTTAGGCCCCAACTGGAGTATTGCATCCAGTTCTGGTCACCACACCTCAGGAAGGATGTGAGGGTCCTTGGGAGGATGCAGAGGAGATTTACCAGAATGGTTCCAGATGTGGAGGATTTTAGTTAAAAAGTTGGGTTGGAAAAGTTGGGGTTTGTTCTCCTTAGAACAAAGGAGATCGAGGGGAGATTTAATAGAAGTATCCAAGATTATGACAGGCTTAGATAAGTTAGACAAGGAAAACCTGTTCCCATTAACAAATGGTAATAGGACTAGGGGACACTGATTGAAAGTTTGGGGCAAAAGATACAGGGGGAATATGAGGAAGCACCTTTTTACACAGTGGGTGGTGACCTGGAACTTGCTACCACAAGGGTGGAAGCAGAGACAATCAATGACTTCAGCAGGAAGTTGGATGACCACCTGAGAGAAATAGACTTGTAGGGCTACGGAGATCGAGCTGGAGAGTAGGACTGACTGCATAGTTCCATGGAGAGCCAGCATGGATTCAATGGGCTGAATGGCCTCCTTCTGTGTTAGAAATGACTCTATGACTCCAATCTGGTTTTTACCCTTTAGCTTTTCTATATGTTTCCTTCAGCAGGGTGTGGGAGGATGAGATGTTCCTATTCCCTTCACTTATTCTCCATTCTACTTTGATGAAGAGAAAGCATACTTTGACATGACAGGACCACACAACTTTTTTCCTTCATATTTCTCAACATGAAACAGGGGCATGTTCCATCAGCTGGAATCTGAAGACATTTCCAAGTAAGGCCCAGTCATCCTCCACTTAGAAAGACAGGGCAACAATTGCATTTGAACACCATAACCTGTCAGTTCCCCTCCAAGCCACACACCATCTTGGTTTGGACATATATCACCGTTTCTTCATTGTTACTGTGTCAAAATCCAGGAACTCCCTACCATATAGCATTGTGGAAGTACCTTCACCAGTTAGACTGCAGCGGTTCAAGAAGGTGACTCACCACCACCTTTTCAAGAGCAATAAGCGATGGCAATATATATAATGGCCTTGCCCAGATCAAAAGAATGAATTTTAAAAAATAAATCAAATTATAGTCAAAACTGGAAGGGGAGACCTGTAACTATCTCTGATCTCATTAGTCCATTCATTGAACTAATGGTTATCCCCATTATTGAACTCATATTCATAATGGGGCTTTTTGTTTTAAGTGCTGTAATGAGAATTACAACGTTCCACTAAATTTATCAATCAGGTATGTGTAATTGCCACTGAAAAAGCTGTTGAGCAGTAAATGAACAAGTTTTGTCCCATATTTTCAATGTCACTTTGTTTAAAGTTTTCATAATTACTTGTCTAATTGTGTCAAGAGGCAGTAAACTGTAAAATTGCCTAAGATGCAGCAGCTGTATTTTAATAGCATGGTTTACTCACTAGTGACTTCATAGCAACATGTCAGAAAGGACTAGAGGGCATCATTAGTGCCTTTGTTTGTATCCTACGTTCCTTGAAACTGAGATGATTACTGTTTTTAAGATTATTTCTGAATTTAAATCATTAAAATTTCTTGTGTTCATCAAGCTAATAGATATCACTGCTGGGAAGATAATATTTGTCCACATTCTGCAGCCAGTATCAAGTACAATTAGACCAGATATAAAACAACAGCTTACATATATACAGCTTGGTCGTCTGAGTGAGTGGGTTCCTTTTCCTACACTTCATCACCATATCAACAACTGGGAGTACAGAAAAACACAAATTAATATTAGGTCTCTCACCAGCAAGCTTCCCTTATACTTAATGGTGTGATGATATAATTGTAGCATCTGTCTGCTTATTATGGCTGCATAATATGCAGGAAGCAGAGTTAATTTGTCCATATGCAAGCCTGACTGTACCACCTGCTAACCAATCAGTCCAACTCCTACACCTTTGGCCACTGGACACCCTTTTCCTGTGGACCTCCTCCTCGTGCAGGATTAACTGCTGTGCATTTGCTAGTCCTCCCCCAGTCACTTCTCTCTTTCACATTAATGGCCATCTTCTCCTGCAAAAAAAATACACAGTATATGACATAACAACAACAACTTGCATTCATATAGCACCTTTAACATAGTAAAGCACCCTAAGGCACTTCATGGACCATTATCAAACAAAATCAGGAAGAAAGTTAGAACAGGTGACCAAAAGCTTGGTCAAAGAGGTAGTTTTAAATACCATCTTAAAGAAGGAGAGAGGTCGGAAGGCGAAGGCTTTAGGAACGTAATCCCAGAGCTTTGGCAGCTGAAGGCATGGTTGCTAATGGTGGAATGGTGAAAATTGAGCGTGCGCAAGAGGCCAGACTTGGAGAAACGCAGAAATCATATAAGGTTGTAGGGCTGCAGGATATTACAAAGATAACGAGGAGCTAAACTATGGAGCATTTGAAAATAAGAATTAAAATTTTGAAATCAAGGCATTGCTGGACTGGAAACCAAAGCAGGTCAGTGAGCAAATGGGTGATGGATGAATGGGACTTAATGATGATTAACATGGTCAATGGTGACTTTATAAGCATCTATTTACAGAGATACCGATTACAAACATTGGGAACCTGATTCAGTAATTGACAGGTTTTACCAAGACACTTTTCCAGAGCCACAACATTAGCATCCCACCTCCAGGTTCCTTATGGGGGGCTGCCAGGATGGTCCGCTGGACCTGTCAAAGGAGGATTTCTAATTAAAGGGACCTTGGCGTGGGTTACAAGGGTGCACCAGCACTTGGATTTTTGATGCTGCAACAACAACAGGATCTGTAGGATCTGAGGGGCTGCAGTGAGGTGAGCTCTCCCAAGGACAGGTGGAAGAGGAGAACCTGTCCAACCAAGCAGGAGTGGGTGGAGGTGACCGAGGAAGCGAGGAGCAAAAGTGTGGTCCCTCCAACCAGGGGACAGTGCACCAAGAAGATCCAGGACCATGTGGACACAGACTGCTTCAGTATCTGAGGTGTTACGAATGGTACTGAACACTCTGCAATCATCAGTGAACATCCCCACATCTGACCTTATAATGGAGGAAAGATCATTGATGAAGCAGCTAAAGATGGTTGGCTCTAGGACACATGAGGAACTCTTGCAGCGATGTCCTGTGCTGAGACGATTAGCCTGCAATAACCACAACCATTTTCCTTTGTGCTAGGTATGATTCCAATCAGTGATGAGTTTCCCCTATTTCCATCGACTTCAATTTTGCTAGGGCTCCTTGATGCCATACTTGGTCAAATGTTGACTTGATGTCAAGGGCAGTCACTCTCACATCACCTCTGAATTAACCTTTTTTGTCCATGTATAGACCAAGGCTGTGATGACGTCTGGAGCTCACTGTTCCTGGCAGAACCCCCAACCTGAGCATCAGTGAGCAGCTTGTTGCTCAGTAAGTGTCACTTGATAACACCGTTGGTGACAGTTTCCATCACTTTGCTAATAATTGAGAATTGACTAATGGGACTGCGATTGGCCAGATTGGGTCTGTGCTGCTTTTTATGGAAAGGACATACCTGGGCAATTTTACATATTGTCAGGTAGATCCGAGGGTTGTAGCTGTACTGGAACAGCTTGGCTAGGGGCGTGGCTAGTTCTGGAGCACAAGTCTTCAGTACAATTGCCGGGATGTTGCCAGGGCCTGTGGCCTTTACAGTCTCCAGTGCCTTCAGCCGTTTCTTGATATCACGCGGAGTGAATCGAACTGGCTGAATACTGGCATCTGTGATGCTGGGGACCTCAGGAGGAGGCCAAGATGAATCATCCACTCGGCACTTCTAGCTGAAGATGGTTTCAAATGCTTCAGTCTTCTCTTTTGCACTGACATGCTGGTCTCCGCTGTCATTGAGGAAGGGGATGTTTGCGGCGTCTCCTCCTCTGGTTAGTTGTTTAATTGTCCGCCACCATTCATGATTGGATGTGGCAGGACTGCAGAGCTTTGATCTGGTCTGTTGGCTGTGGGATCACTTAGATCTATATCACATGCTGCATCCGTTGTTTAGCATGCATGTAGCCCTGCGGTGTGGCTTTACCAGGTTGGCATCTCCTTTTTAGGTATGCCTGGTGCTGCTCCTGATATGCTGTCCTACAGTCCTCATTGAACCAGGGTTGATTTCTGGCTCGATGGTAATGGTGGAGCGAGGTATATACTGGGCCATGACGTTATGGATTGTGGTTGAATAGAATTCTGCTGCTGCTGATGGCTCACTGTGTCTCAGGGATGCCCAGTTTTGAGCTAATAGATCTGTTCTGAATCTATCCCATTTAGCACGACAGTAGTACCACACAACACAATGGAGAGTTCCCTTAGTGTGAATGCAAATTAGCTTACCCCAAGAAACCAGCTGGGGCCTATGGCAGGGTCAACCAACAAAGGTAAACAGATGTTCACATCCACTGCACTTCTGCAAACACAAGCATGCACTAGAAAATCCAGGTCCTTGTATTTATTATACACCTATTAATGTTTAAACGGCAAAGATTTGAAAATACTATTTAACCATCTGTGGAACTGTATCCAATGATGATATGCCAGGATCTGTTCTACTCATTGTGTTGCTTTGTTTTGTTGACTTTAGTATGTGCTGAACCACTCTGCTTTGTGAAGGATTCAGCACCTATAGAATCTGTGAATACTATATTCATGTGTGTTTAATATTTTCAATTTCTGAGGTACAAACATGAATAGGAAGTGACTATCAATTATAGGTGTATAAATAGACATTCTGCATGTTGCTAAATATAAATTTATGGCATGATTTGTATATTATATTACTTTAAGGTTAGAAATCTTATTTATTTGATGCTAATTTTGTATGGAGGAAAACATTGTTTCAAAATACAGATCATGCCTTATTATTTTTTATGTCCCTGAGCCACATTTGTGTCACTGCTCAGCCATATGGTGCATTAAGCAGATTGCAGCTGGAAGCAATTGTGACGGGGTCAGATGTCTTATGAAATAGATCCTGCTGGTTTCCTGAGAGCATGGATAAACCAGAAGGTGTTGCCAATGGGCATTTATTTTGCAGAAGACGACTACTGCCAATGGATAAACCCAAAGCCTTCTGATGAATAGCAGGTGGTCCTATAATCTTCTAAAACTTCTAAACAAAAAGGTCAGAATTCCAGTTGAGAATACTGAATAGGAGTATAAGCAATGAGATTGTGGTGTAAAGCTTCACTACCGATGTCAGAGCCCACTTCTTGGATTAATACAGAATATTGAAACACAGATGAAAGAAAGACTTGCATTTATATCGCTCTTCTTGCAACTTCTGGACGTTCCAAAGCACTTTATAGGTACAGTCACTGTTGTAATGTGGGGAAAAACAGCAGCCAATTTGCCACAAACAGTAATATAATAATCTGTTATAGTGATTGAGGTTGAGGGATAAATATTGGCCAGATCACTAGGGAGAACTGCCTTGCTCTTCTTCAAAATATTGTTATGGGATCTTTTATGTCCAGCTGAGAGGGCAGACTGGGCCTTGGTTTAACGACTCATCTGAAAGACAGCACCTCCGACAGTGTAGTACTCCCTCAGGCTTCGGGGATTGAGCGGGGGAGTGGGACTGACTGGATTGTTCTGAGGAGAGCTAGCATGGACTTGATGGGCTGTATGGCCTCCTTCTGTGCTGTAAATGACTCTATGACTCATTCTGACTCAGGCGAAAGTGCTACCCACTTAGCCACAGCTCATGGCTGTGCAACATCTTTTGTACTTCTGAAGGTCAGTTTTGCAAATATGTGATCTCTGCTCAGAGTTACATCTGCTCGGAGCACATACTGAGAAACCGCAGCCGTACTCACCATAACTTTCCATTCAAAACAGTAGAGATCGCACCCGCAATTTTCCAATCGATGGTCCTGTCAAGGATGTTCTGCACTGGGAATTCACATTAAGAAACTCTGCCCTCAGCTGTGTGCATGTAAATTTGGCATAAAAACTGACCAATCCACAGTGTTGCTTGTGTTGTGATGTTGAGGAAGGTTGACAGCTACCTCTTCAACCAAATGTTTGATAACCTGTACTAATGATTCGTTCTTTGGCTCAGTACCAATTTCTGTCTGATTACCTTCTTGATAAGAGCCTTGGGATGTTTTACTATGTTAGAGATGTCATATAAATGCAAGCTCTTGTTGTTGCCTAGCTTGCCTTTATTAACAGGCATTAGGATCTGATATACAACTATTCCATATTACATTGGCTAATAAAATGGGGAAGCACATGTTGCATCGTAGGGGCCAATTCACCAACTGCACTACACTCTTTAAGGCCTCAGAAAAAATTAGTGAGATCTTTGCCCATACTAGTGGATTTGTAGTGCTTGAATAACACAGTTGGATCTCAGCACCCATATAAAATGGACGCTGGATGATCGGCTCATTCAGCCATGTTACTTCCTGTTCTTTATAGTGGAATCTGTTTGATAGTCATGTCCGATAGCTGCATGTTTACCAAATGAATTCATTGTTTAATTCCAGGTGTAATACTTAAAGCTGCATCCCATTTGTCACCTGTGTGCCTCAGCTGAGGGAACAGTATTGGAGATTTGCCTATACAGGACCTATTGGGTATCCCTCATTTATTATTTCCCCTCTGTTAAATTGGTTCTAAAGGGTTGGATCAAAGTAGACATACTACACAGGCTGACCAAGGTATCCAAGATAATTGCAACCTGATGCCCCTTACACAATCTCACTGTGCAAAAGACCCTACCCATGGAACAGGGTGAGAATAAGAGAGTCTGCCTCAAATAATGGTCAAAGAGGATCCTGGCCTTCAGCTGCCTTATGTCAGGCTGTGAACAGGCAGCAGGCAATTACCTGGCATTGGTGGCATGTTTGGTATTTGCCCCTTGAATGGGTCTTACGACAAATAAATTCACGTGGCAGCGCAGTGCTAAAACATGGATATACCTGTGCATTTGGGAAGAGGTTAAACAGTTGCTATGTTGCCCCACCAAGGAATAGTAAAGTGCTATTTGACCTTGTAACGAAACATTGTAAAGTGAAGCAAAATCCAAGCACCTTTACCTTTCAGACACCAGAAAATTTCTTTTGCATCTGCTCTTAGGATTTGGTCACAAGTGTAACGGAATTTATTCTTTCTGCAACCACCTTCCAGGCAGATCTTATGTTGCAATTCAAAAAGATCCACCTTTCTCAAGGTCTCTTGCAGCAGGATCTTATTGAATGCTGCATCCTGGAAGGATGCAATTTGTCATCCTAGTCCTGCTGCAGCTAGTTCAATCCTTTAATAGCGGCACCTTTTAATCTGGCCAATAATCCTTTAAGAGCTGCTGATGCCAAATAACACCCCACTTCTTTTCATGCTCCTTGTACCTATAGCACTGCAATATTATACAAAAGGAGAAGATATTGATGGCGAAGAATATGCATATGAATATGGCATATTCTTCTCCATGTTCTATTGTACACTTTCGGAGACTCAAATGGGGGTGTCCACCTGCATACCAGAACTGACAGCAAGTTGTTCAACTTGGCAAGACTGCGCGCCAAGACCAAAGTGCGCAAAGTCCTAGCCTGTGAGTTGCTATTTGCTGTTGACGCTACATTGACACCCCACAATGAAGTTCACTTGCAGCAGCTTGTAGATCTGTTCTCCTGGGCCTGCAAAGAGTTTGAACTGAAAATCAGTGTCATGAAGACCATAGTTATGGGTCAGGATGTAGAGACTGCACATTCCATCAACATCGACAACCTCACTTTGGAGGTTGTCGAAAGCTTCACATACCTTGGATCAAGCCACAACAATCACCAGCAATCTTCCCCTTGATGCCAAAATCAGCACCAGAATTTCCAAGGCCACAGCTGTCATGTCAAAGTTGAGAAGACATGTGTGGACCAACAGCAAACTGACCAAAAATACAAAGCTCGACATGGACCAGGCTTGTGTTCTCAGCACGCTCCTTTGCAGTAGCAAAGCATGGACAAATTATGTAAGTGAAGAAAAGCGGCTGAACAGCTTCCACCTCCATTGCCTCAGATAAATATTAGGCATCTCTTGGCAGGACAGAGTGCCGAATGCAGAAGTACACCAGCGTGCAGGGATCCCCAGCATGTTGCCCTCTTGAGTCAACGGCGAATCCATTGGCTGGGTCATGTGCGTCGAATGGATGATGGCCGCATCCCCAAAGAGATGTTTTATGGCGAGCTTGCTATTGACATGAGACTAAGAGGTCGCCCAAATCTACGATACAAGGATATCTGCAAGCAAGACCTCAGGTTGACCGGGATCAGTTTCGATGCATGGGAAGTCCTTGCTGCTGACCAGAGTTCCTGGAGAATGGCGTTCAGGAAGGGTGGAAGGTGGGATTAGAATAGGTGGATCGTTTTTCGGCCGGCACAGAACGATGTGTGAAATGGCCTCTTTCTGTGCCTTAAACTTTCTATGATTTCTAAGGGTGTGGAAAAAGCAGAGGACAAAAGAAATAACCAGATGGTAGAAAACAGAGCCCGGCAGAAGGAAAAGAACATCAGTCGACCTCGGGCCGACGTTATTCATCTGTGCCAGCTGCTGAAGGGATTGCCACTCACCAGTCGGCCTCTACAGCCACAACAGGCAATGTTCAACACAGAAGTGACATGCACCCCGGGCGCAGTCCATCATCTTTCAAGACAGACAGATGCCTATTACTACTACTATTCATAGTGATAGAGGCACTTGCAATACCCAGGTAATAGCACCAGAACTGTATTACTGGGCCAATTTTTTGTTTTGCAAATAAAAATATTTCTGTAACAAAGAAACTCCAACTCCAAAATGGTACAAGAATCCCAAAAGAATGAAAAAAAAGTAACTTGCACATATACAGCACCTTTCCCGATCTCAGAACCTTCCAAAATGCTTCACAGCCAGTTAATTATTTTTGAAGTGCAGCCACTGTTGTTTTGTAGGCAAGTGCTGCAGTTGTTTGCACACAGCAAGGTCCCCCAGACAGATGAAAAATCAGATGATCTGTTTTTAGAGGTGTTGGTTGAGGGAGAAATCACAAAATGGATGACTTGAGAGAGAAGAGTAACACTGGGGGAAGATACCATCTAACATAATGATTCATTCCAAGCTGAGTATGGGCCGCTAGAAATCAGTACTGCTTCCAAAGTTGTCAGAGAGGGACATTTTGAAGCTTCTGTTATTGCACCTCTTCATAAAGCTCATAAAAATACACAACCATGCAACCTGACCATCAAGCATCAAGCTGCATTGTGAGACTATCATCTGCCATCGTCTTAGTGTCATGTTGATTCTGTCCTTTTATTTTCTCTAGATCCTTCTCAACAGCCACAAGCTGCTGGAGGAGCCACCTCAGTAGAGGAAAGTCTTTCTGAGGAGGCACCTATCACCTGCTGCATCACTCCCAAGCACTAGAACAGAGATTGGCACCCCAGCTAGGTTAGACAGTGAATTAGAGGGTTCCACACGTGGTGAAACTTCCAACACTAGTGAGCAACAGCAAGTACTGGTGGCAGGGACTGCCAAAGACACCACTCTGAGGAGGACAGAGAGAGGACTTAGGCAATAAAAAGAAAGCTGCTTGCTTCATGCAAGAAATTATACTAGATATTGAAAGGCCGACCAAAGCGCTCCACCATCAAGGTGTGGAGGAGTTTACTTCTAGCCTATGTGGTGAGATCTCCAAGAGCAACAGCACTCTATTGTCAAACATGGAGCATTATGGCCACCTCCAAGGACACTGGACCCAGGCCCTCACAACAGGAGTCAATGTTTGCAGCCTTTTCAGCTTTGGTGAAAGTACAAACAGCTGCCATGCAGGCATTGGGCTCAAACCTATGAAGTGGCAGATGTCCTCCTTGGACAAATTGATAGAGCTCATAGAGGCTTTAAAACATCACTTATCTTCTGCATTCTTCCCTCCTGCAAATTGGTAGAACTTCTGAGCCCCAACCCCATGAAAGTGGCAGTAGTGCAATGGGAGCAGCCCTCTCAGTATGTCAGCTTATCTACCCCCTCACCGTCCCCTCAACTAATACCAACTATAGGGCCACAAAGCTAACTTGGCCAGACTGCTCTGGTAGCAGCCAAAGTAGTGCAGTCTGTATCCGAGGATTCAGAGGCTCCCAGAAGTTGCCAGCCACAAGCATCACAAGGGACTCTATATGAGCAATAATTGCCTTCCACTACCTCTGCTGAAGCCACTGGTGGAGCACATCATATGATTAGTAGAGTTAGTAAATGTTCTTTTAAGAAAAGCTCTATCAGTAGGACCACTTGTGTGACAAAAGGATTCACTACAATATTGTGTTTGGAATTAAATTCAAAACCTTTATTACATTGGTCTATTGTTTCTTTTCATTACATCTTCTTAGTTTACATTGTCTGAATTTCATTGACATAGAGGCTTACTGAATATCTTTGAAGTTCATTAATGCAGAATCAAGGGAATAGTGAAATGACAAGGTCTGTTAATACTGACAGACTTTTTCTGACTTTTCAGGTAAGGGGATTGGTGAGGTCTATCAACTGCTTCATGTTTTGTCAAGCTGTAATGCATTGTACTGGCCCTCCTTCATGTAGTTTCCCTTACCTTCTTAAGAAATAAGAAACAAGAACATAAAAGAAATGGAGTAGATCATTTGGCCCTTCGAGCCTGCTCAGCCATTCAGCAAGATCATGTTTGATCTTCTACCTTAACTTCACCTTCCTGTATTATCCTCATATCCTTTAATTCCATTAGTACCCAAAAATCGACCTCTGTTTTGAATATACTCAATGACTAAGCATCCACAGCTCTCTGGAGTAGAGATTCACAACCCTTTGAGTGATGGAATTTCTCTTCATCTCAGTCCAAAATGGATGACCCCTTATTCTAAGACTGTGCTGTAGATTCCCCAGACAGGGGAAACATTTTCTCAAGCCCCTTAAGAATGTTTCAATTAGATCACCTCTCATTCTTCTAAACTCCAATTCTTCCTCATCTGACAATGCCTCTTGTTGCTGTTCCTCCTTCAACTCCAATCATCTTCACATCGCCAAGTTATACAGAATCCAGCAAACTACAATGAAGTGGCTCACTTTGTGATTCTGATGAAGAAAAACGAGGAACAAGTGTTTTCCCCATACTTTCAATGTTTCTTTAATTACCTGTGAAATAAAAAAGCATTAATAGGACAAGTAATTATTATTATTAGTAAATTTACCGACAGTCATGTCTACAGGCCGAGGCTATTGTTAGCCAAATCCTTATTGCACTCTGTTGCCAGCCACTTAATGACTACTTCCGCACAGAATTTTAATGGATCTAATTGAGTGATCATCTGTCGCAATGTTTACAGTGATTGTAAATTATTACTTCTGAAGTTGCTCAGTTTTGTAAAAAGGGACTCATATAAACACTTTGCCATGTTCTCTGCCACTGGAGATACATCAGTTGTAAAGCCATCACAAGCAAAAGTACTAATCACTGAGCTTTTGTTACAGATTACTTGCAATAAATTAAATGAACACATTGACTACTGCAAAGATAGGTCTCCATAAAATGGGCTTTGTTGCGCCTATTATTGATCCAGAATTCTGTCAAGTTTAGAGAATGTGACTTGTAATAATCTGTCCCGTAAGTGCTCCTGTTTGTGAGGGCTTTTTTGTCCATGTAATTTTAGTGCACAAGTAATAGCAGATACGACAGGATAATTATACTTGTGATCTCTATTTTACTTACTAGTGGGAATTCAGGTTGCGACAACTATTATAAAAAC